>NW_024871460.1:24770000-25032500 GCF_019054845.1 Dipodomys spectabilis
TTGAGATAAGAGTCTCATAGATTTTCCTGCCTGGGCTGGTTTTGAACCACAAATCCTCAGCTGTCAGCCTCAAGAGTAGCTAGGATCACAGGCATGAGCCAACAGCACCCAGCTTAACTCTTTTGCTTCAGTATGCCAGAAAAAGGGGGAAATAAGTACCAAGAACTTTTATTGGGCTTAAAATTCTGTAAGATTATGAAGCAGTCAACTGACACGGATCACAAATGAATGCTGTCTCAATACTGTCTTCAGATAAAGCAAAAACTGCTTGGGATGAAGGAGAGAAGACATGCATGACACTATCATGACCCTCAGCGAAGTCAAATCTGATTAGACCATGTTTTCTAAGGAAAACAGTTTCTGAGGCAACAGTGTGTGTGTGTGTGTGTGTGTGTGTGTGTGTGTGTGTGTGTGTGTGTGTGTGTGTGTGTGTAGCCTACTTCAGTGGTAGGAAGCAGTGGCATAGGGCAAATGACTAGAAGTACTAGATCCATGGATGTTTCCTCCCGTCCTGTTCCATAATGTCAGCCCTTGTTGGCACAACCCTTCTATTTGCCATACAGTCCTATCTGTACCCACTCTTCTGTTTCTTTCTTTTTTATTTTTCTGAAGGCTGAGTATGACTTTGTCTGCATGTGCTGTTTCAAACTTGTCTAATCAATATCAGACTAAGGCTCTCTCCTTTCTTTAGAAAAAGCCATCTGGGATCTTTGATTCTGTCAGGGAGCAACTTATAATGCAGTCACTCTCCTTTCAACACTTTGCCCAGGCAGTCTCCCCTGCCAGGAACTGAAAGGCTTTAATTTTGTGAACCATCAAAGCTTTTTCCTCTACATGGAGTAGAATAACCTTCTCTTTTCAGGTCGAATCCAGTAGCCTCCCAGACCTGAGGATGTCACCAAATGCCATGTTTCTGGTGTGCAAGAACAAAGAAAAAGCCATTCAAAGCTGAGCTACATATTACATAATACCTTGTTAGAAAATCTACGACCCATAAAACACTTACCTACTCTGTGAGGTTTAAATAAAGCAGAATGGCATTCTTTTTTTAAAGAACTGCTTTACAGTTCTCTTCCTGTCAGAATTCCAATTATTCTATGACTCAGTGGGTATGTGTCTAGATTTTTTTTTTAAAAAAGGAGGGGGGGTAAGAATATGAAGAAGTTTTTAGAAGAAGTTTGTAAAGGAAAAGTTTAACAATATAGTTCTACATCAAATACATACACACTTTATTTCATGATTTGAAATAAAATTTCAAAATAGTATTTTAAGAATTAAGCCTTACTGTATGAAGGATGAACACTGTACTGGGCACACTGGAAACACAGTATCTCATTCCTGTCATGGAATTCACTGTAATCTGTTGTGAGGACACAGTGTTACATTTCACCTTTCTCAAGCAGTAAGACTGATTCCTTTTCCAATGGATACGTTATGTATAGAGATTTTTATTTATTTATTTAGCCAGTTCTGGGGCTTCAACTCAGGGCCTTGGGATTGCTCCTAAGTCACATTGTGCTCAAGGCTAGTGCTCTACCATTCTGGCCATGGTGCCACTTCCAGCTTTTTCTGTGATTAATTGGAGGTAAGAGTCTCATAGACTTTCCTGCCCTGGCTGGCTTCAAACCATGATCCTCAGATCTTAGCCTCCTGAGTAGCTAGAATTAAAAGCATGAGCTACCAGCACCTCATTAATACATTAAATTTTAAAAAATAGTTTTATTATCTTTAGGTACAAAGCAGTTGCCAGTCAACAAAACAGTTTATGAATACCATGTGTCTTGATCAATGTCACCTCTTTTGACATTCTTACCCATCCCTACCAATCTACCCTTCCTTCATTTTTAATTTTGTAGGATGTGCATTGCATTTCCTGGTGTTTATTTTGTTAACCTTCGATTTAGCCTTTTTAAGAAATTATACTGTTTGCATTTTCTCTTGAATTTACCCTATTTCAGTTCATGCATTTGAGTGCATTTGCATACCACCTAAAGTATTTACATATTTATAAACTAATTCTAGCTTCCATATATGAGAGAAAACATGTAGCCTTTGTTTCTCTGGTCCTGACTTCATAATTTAAGTTTTTGTTTTTGTTTTCCAGGTCTTCCATTTCACGATTAAGGACTTTGAGGTTAAAAAAAAATCAGACAGAAAACGTTAAAATTGCATGTGTCTGTGTCTATGTACACAATTCATCTTTCCTCATTTCCCAACTTTGCACAGGCACATTTGAGTTTCACCTGTGGTGGCTGCTGCTCATCTTTTCCATCTCCACCTTGTCTTGGGCCCTCGGCTGGACTGTTTTCCCCAGGATCCTGACACATTGATTGGACTGTGTGCAGATGTAAGGGGCTCATCTTCCACTTGGCCCAAAGAAACTCCTATGTGATCCCTTCTCTCACTGTAGTCTGCAATGAGGTGGGACAAAGGCCACTAAAAAGGGTGCTCAGGACACAAACTGAATGGTCACATGCCACGTAGATACATGAGTGACTGAACTTTGAAGAAGTGAGAAACTTTCATTGTATATTCATTTCAACTTATTGATATAGAAAATGGGTTACATCCCGCTTTCACTATATTTGATGTCAGTATAACATGTGGAGGAGATGGGGACAAACAAGTCGTTTAAGGATTCAGGTGGACCTGTTGCAACAATGAGAAGTACAAAATGTCATGTCAAAACCAGCTTTACAATGTCGGTGGGGGGGGGGGTGGGGGGGTATGATTGGGTGGGAGGGAGGGGGGAGGCTGGGAAGGGAGGTGAATGGTAAACAAAGGAGGAGGCTGCAATGCTTGGTAAGAAATGTATGCATTATCCTGCCCATGTAATTGTAACCCCTCTGTACAGTATGTTCTCAAATAAAATAAAATAAAATTTAAAAAAAAAAAAAAAAAGAAAATGGGTTACATACTCACAGTAGAATATTATTCATCCTTACAGAAAAACAAAAATAAGTCATTCGTAGGAAAATGGTAGATCTGAAGATTACCATTCTGAGTCAAGCTCAGAAAGACAAACATCAAATATTGTTATTGGGTTTTTTTTTTAAATCAGGTACAATCTAGAGCTAGGATAATAAGAACAAGACATGATGGAAAAAGGAGGACTAGTTTGGGAAAGAACTAGTAAGGGGTAGGAGAAGAAGAATGTGGTGGGATAAATATGTTCAAAGTTTGTTATGTGTATCTGCCTGAAAATAGCATAATGAAATCCACTAAAACCTGTTGAAGTGGAGGAGGAAAGAGGAAGGGAGGTTACCTAAGGATGAAGGGGTGAATTGGTCAGAGTACAATATATTCATGTATATAAATGTCACAAGGAAACCTTTTGTTCAATTATGCTAATCAAAAGATTTTTCAAAACCACATCCCTGTGATTTGCATGTGTGTGTATGTGAGAGAGAGAGAGAAGAGAGAAAGAGAGAGAAGTTTTTAGTGCATCATCCATTTATAATCCATTCAGTACTCTTGTCCTCTCTCTACTTACCTTTTTCTTGCTCCTATTTTTTCTTATCCAATTATTAATCTTTCATCTTTAGTAATCAAATCAAACTGTCCTTAGCATGTCTGGGATTAAAGTTTCCATGGTGTTGAAATAATAATAAATAATCAGATTCGATTAAGTAGAAGAAAAAGGTCAACCAATGTTAACTTCTTAGAAAAAGCTTACTGGTAAAATATTTCAGGTTTTTTTTTTTAAATTAAACATCTGTTTGAGAGCATGGCAACGTTGATCTAAAGACCACACACACACACACACACACACACACAGTGCAGTAGGAATTGTGACAGACGTGGTTATCTTATCTCAGCATGAATGACCCAGCAGATGTGAACATGACAACAACCCTCTACCGAAAAGGAAGTCAACCAATGTCATTAACTTTGAAATCAATATTAGTCTAAGCCCTTAGCCAACTCCTTTGTTTGAATGGCCCTTTGGCTTATGGTGGACAGGCACGGACCTTGTAGAACAGTGTCAGGCAATTACAGCAGGCCGGGAAATGGACTGGTAGTTTATGACAGGCCTAGGCTTCCAAAAAAACTGAGGTTTCAAAACAGCTTTAAAAAAAAACACTCAAATACAGTGACAACAGGGTTATACCATGGGGGGAGAACATGCAAAGAAACAAAAAACCACAAAGTACATACAAGTTCATTAAAAAGAGCAGCAAGAAAAGATAAAATCTCTTGTGTCCCTATCTTGGGGTTCATTTCACTTAGCATCAGCTTAATATGGTCATATGTACATAGCTTTTGACCTCTTGTGCTTGTCCTAGACATATACTAGTTATTGCAGATAAGGGAAACCATGTGACTGTGTTTGATTCTGGTGTCCTGCATCTTGTATATATTCTTCTAATATGGGGAGGGGAAGGGAAATAACAAAATGCTGAAATACGGATACAGGATGACCCATTGTAACAATGAGCTGTACAAGACACTATGTTGAAAATGAACTTTACAACTTTGGGAGGGGAAGGTAGGAGTTGGGGATGTGGGGAAGAAAGGGATGGTGGGGGAAAAACAGGATGGATAGCAATGCTCGATAGGAAATGGACTCATTACTTTGCTCATGTAACTGTGACCCCTCTATACAATAGCTTTACAATTATATGTATATAAACACTCTAGGGTTGGGAAGGTGGCTCGGTGGTAGAGTGCTTGCCTTGCATGCATGAGGCCCTGGGTTCGATTCCTCAGCACCACATAAGCAGAAAAAGCCTAACGTGGCTCTGTAGCTCAAGTGGTAGAGCACTAGCCTTGAGCTGGAGAGCTGAGGGACAGTGCCCAGGCCCAGAGTTCAGTCCCCATGACTGACAAAAACAACAGAACAAAACAAAATCCACTCTAAAAACTAAAAGTAACATTCCTTCCTGGTTTTGTGTGAGCTACTTTGTAAGACTCAGTTTGGCACTTTTCTTCTTGCCCCATGCCAGTGCTTATCCCACTGGACTCTGCAAATCTATTCAGAGGCTACCAGCAGAAATGGCTTCCAGGCAATTCCACTTGGATTTAACCAGAAAAAGCCAAGCTTCATTGTGCTATGTGTTGCAAACTGGGCTTTGGCATACACATTTATTTTTTAATAGAAGTGGGACACTTGGCTTGGACAGGTTACAAATCATTGCTTTAGGTTTTGCCTGGAGTTCACATCTATTCTCAAGAATTCTGGTCTCACCCACCCCGAGATGTTCTCATCTGAGCCTACATCACATAGCTTTCCCGAGCCCCTGCTCACAATCCCCCTCACACTCCCGCACCTCCACTTACTTTGCTGCGTGTCTCACCGACACCTCCTCGAAATACCCTGAAATAGTATGTTATCCTGCCTACTCTTCCTTAAGCCATAGCATCACCATCTACCTGATTATCCACAGAGAACTCTGAGCCTACCTGCTCCCTTTCTTTACTCTTCCCACACCCAGCCAGTCATTTGCCCTCATTTATAAAATGTCCCAGCTATCCTTCTAGTGTGTCCTTCCTCTCCATCCTCACTGCCACTGTCTTGGTAAACCTGGTTATTTCCATCGTCTCCAATCGGCTCTCATGTCACTCTGCCTGGTGGTTGTCGATGTGTTGTTGTTGTTTTTTCCTTCTCAACTACGGTCAGAGTCATCATAGTTCATATTTAGTTTTAGAGTTGTAATGAACAAGTTGCTTTTGTGTGCACATTTAAATCCCACATTACTCCATCAAGATGACATTCTTCATATTCTTGTTCTTATGAAGCCTTATGAAAAGTATCTTGACCAACAAGTGTTAAAAAGTCATAGAGCTGAGATTTGAACACAAATCCAAAGACTACAGTTTTTGCTGATGATAGTAAAGTACATGAGGAAGTCCAAGCCTTTCTAGTCTGAAAAAAAGATGTAGTATTAGTGTTCTTAGAGCTTATTTAGTAGTTCATGGTACAGCTCTAGAGTTAGAACTCTTATTATATTGTGAAACCTTAAATTATGCAAACTCTCTAAAACTTAATTTTCTTTTCTTTTTTTTGTGTGTTTTGCTTTTTAAGACCTAGTTTTACTTCATAGCTCAGGTTGGCCTCAAATTCATTGTCTTCCTCTACTTTGTGATTTCTAGGATTACAGTCATCCTTCCCATTGCCCTCCCCCCACCTCAGTTTCTTAATCTGCAAAACAATGCCAACAATAGTTTATTCTCAAAGTCCTGTGACACACAAAATTCAGCAGGTGAAGCCTTCTATACTTAGCTTGTCTTAAAGAAAGTGCTCAATGGACATCCCTCACCATTTTCTTTACATTTCCCCCTATTTCAAGTAGATCAGCTGTCTCTTCTCCCCTGCGAAGCCTCAAAAATCAGTTAAGGATTTGCATATATTCCCATAGTTAGATACTTGGTCAGATAAATCCAGCCCTTAAGGTCAGCAGTGGAATTTCCTGAAGGCTGGTCAATTGGTCTTCAAAGAATGTTCCCACCCACAACAGACTGCTTCCTGGAAAATTTGCCCAGTTCTCTAGTTTTAGGCTCTCATTTCCCTGGCCCTGCCTCTTCTGCCCTCTACCACTTCTGATTTCCCATTTGCCCTCCAAGTTTGCCCTTGCTCTGGTTTTTGCCTGTCCTGATGCTTGACTCCAGCATGACAGTTACCTGACATCAGCACCATTCCCTGGGCAAGAAGGCTTTGGCTTCTTGTCTTGGCTCTCTGTGGCATCTGTTCTCAGTCTGTACATTCTATACATTTCAAGGTTCACTGTTTCCTTTTTACCAAGCAACTGGTTATTAATAATTGCTCACTCTTGAACATAAATTCCTGGAAGTTTCTTTCATTGAGCAAGTGATCTTTTTTTTTGTGGGGGCGGGGGTCCAGTCATTGGGCCTGAACTCTGGGTCTGGGCGCTGTCCCTCAGCTCTTCAGCTCAAGGCTAGTGCTCTACCACTTGAGCCACAGTGCCACTTCCAGCTTCTTTTAACTAAAATTATGAATTAGATAAATCATGCATATGGAAAATTGGCTGTTTAGTCCCTTGTTATACTGACTGTTGACATTCAGATTTTTATTTATTTATTTTATTTTTTTGGTGGGTCATGTGGCTTGAACTCTGGGCCTGGGCGCTGTCCCTCAGCTCTTCAGCTCAAGGCTAGTGCTCTATCACTTGAGCCACAGTGCCACTTCCAGCTTTTTCTGCTTATGTGGTGCTGAGGAATCGAACCCAGGGCCTCATGCATGCAAGGCAAGCGCTCTACCACCACTGAGCCACCTTCCCAGCCCAGCAAGTGATCTTTTGCAAAGTATATGCTACAAAATATTGCTTAAGTTGAAATACACAGAAGGTTTTGCATCTATAAACGAACCTCTTTGTGTTTGATTCAAATATCATCGTTTTCAATGAATACATTTTCTTTATACACTAGACATTAATTTTTCTCAAAAATCTATAAAACAAAGAAATGCCTATATAATCACTGTTTCTTTCCACCTCCAATACCTATAGTTACCTAGAAACATTCTTTAGGAAATGCACAGTGTTCATCAGAGTAAGTGATTATTCTTGATACTGAGGTACTACTGCACACCATTAGTGAGCATAATTTGGTACAATCTTTGCAGAAGGTAATTTGAAAATTTACATTACCTTTGAAACTATTTTGGAACACTCTCCTAAAGATATAATTGCAAATAGATGTAAAGTTCCGGCTATTGTAGTTCATCTCAGCATTTAGATTAGAAGAGAAAAAACATATTAAATGTTCATGAACCCAGTGGAGAACCATTTCCTAAACAAGACACAACAGACATTTGAGTCGCTTGCTCTGTGAATATTGTGTGGCTGGCCGGCATACACTAGGAAAGAAATTCCCAATTACAGGTCAGGTCAGGTCAGGTCTTGTGACAGGCACATTCAATAGCAGGATGGGTGTTATGCCAGAAAGGGCCACTTTTCTTCTCCATTATAGCACAAACCAGAGGAAACTGCACACCCCATAATCTAAATCAGTGGTTTGAGGAAGCACGTGAATGGATAAAACAGAGGAGTAAGAAACAGAGGAGTAAGAAAAAAAGACTCAAAACAAGACTAAGACAGAGCTTTTTCCAGACTCCCTCCTGAGTAGACCAGGTTCCAGGACTCCAAAGAAAAATGCTCTCGTGCACCACCTTCTGATGGCCATTTATGAGTACATCAAATACAAAGGTATTTCCGTCTCATGGACTCAAGTTCCAAATAGTTAAGATCAGTTAAAGGTTTGCAATAGGAAATAATTAAAAGGTCCAACAGTAGAAGATGGATTGAGGAAATGTTTATAGAAGATTGTTTGCTAACATAAATGTATACACACATAGGAGTGAAGCTAGCAGGTTATAGTGAATAGTCTTCTGTAAAATACAATGCTCACATATGTAGTATATGTGTATATATCCATCCCCAAACAAAAATATGGAATGGGACATCTTACTACAGAATCCCAGACACTGTGATTAGATCCAGCAGCAAATAATACAGACAAGGGACCTCCTCATAAGCCGTCATTTACTATGGTGAAATATATAACATAAAAACACAAACGAATCATATAACTGCGTGTACATTCTGTCGTCCATGCTTAAGATATGGTTTGTGACAAACAAGATAGAGATGAGTCTGTCCTAGAGGACCTCTCAGTCTTTCTGGGGAGGTGTGGGTGGGAAGGGTCTCCTAGACCCAAAACTGACTCTATCTTTAATGCAGTAGGAGTTTGTCTTGCCCATGAGAATCAAAATACCAGTTTCCCACAAATACCTCAGGGTCAGGAAATATGCTTTGCCCCTTGAGACTCCGGGAAATGTAAAATCTGTAATTTGTTAAAAAGCCCTGCAGCCCTATTTGTTTCCAGGGGTTTGAAGATGGGCAAAGTTAGGGGGGGAAAAACCCCTAACCTTTTGCCTGCCCAAGTGTAAACCCCACTTTTTGCCCACCAAATTCGCATGCCAATTCAAACCAAAATGAAAGGTTAGTTTAAACAGCTACTATAAGGCAGACTGTAACTCCACTGGCCACCTGTGAGTGACCTGATGTGACTATGCAATCTTTTGTGTGTGTTGCAAACCCATTGGCCACCTGCGTGTGTCCAGGCCTGACCGCATGGATTTTGCCTTTAAAAACCTGAGCTTGTGGGCCGTTCAGGGTCACAGTTTCAGCTCCCGAGTCTGTGCTGCGTCCCGGGCCGGTCAGCTATCCACTTCCCCAATAAAGTCATCTTTTTACATAAGGCTGTCTCTGAGTGGTGGACTCTTTTCCCCGTAACAGAAGCAGACAAAACAAGTTAAAACTGACACCATGATCAATACTATTTTCACTGGAGAAAGGGAAAGTTTTAGGATTCCCTATTAAGGTAAAAGAAAACCCTAAACTTAACTTCCTAATTCCCATGCATATTACAGAAACTTGAAATCCACCATAAGAAGCATTTTTAGAAAAAGGAAACGTACTAGGTCAAAGTGTAGCAAAGTTTTATTTAGCTGGAGTAGGGAATTGGGTCTGGCCAGAGCCATCTTGACCACATGGGGGATGGTAGGATCTGGCATCTTGTCTTCATGGTGGGGGAAAGTGAAGTTCCCACCACCCACATGAAGGACTTGCCTTAATCCCTAGAGGCAGGGGCAGGGCCTTGGATGATAGGTTACAAGTCTATCAGTCCAGTGTCTGGTACTCCAGTTTCCTGTGGCCCTGCCCCCTAACCTGATCCTGTTTTAGGACCCAACCAGCTCAGGCATCCTGATGCCATGCCACACGTCTCTGTGTTACTGTCCTGTCTTCTGTCTCCTCACTCTTCTCTGGTCACCATGGTGGCCCACTTCAGTGCTCCACTGGAGCTGAATTGGTTTGTTGGTATTGTTTTTGTTCTTTCCTCTCTGGCCTTCGTGGCTCAGTTTCCTAACTGTTAAGCATACACTTAACAAAGGCTACTGGTCTTTGAGATAGGAGTCCACCATGCAATCGCTGGCCTTTTAATAGATTCCAAGATTCAACCACTCAAAATGTGGCTCCTCTGTTTTCTTACTGTATAAGCAGCAACGCAAGCTGGTGCCCGTAGCTCATGCCTGTAATCCTAGCTACTCAGGAGGCTGAGGTCTGAGGTTCACAGTTCAAAGCCAACCCAGGCAAGAAAGTCCATGAAACTCTTTATCTCCAATAAACCCCTAGAAAACCAGAAGTGGTGCTGTGGCTCAAGTGATTGAGCACTCACCTTGAACTGAAGAGCTCAAGAACAGAGGGCAGAATTCAAACCCTACGAGCAACAAAAAAGACGAATCAGAAGAAGAAGAAGAAGAAGAATCAGAAGAAGAAGATGAAGAAGAAGAAGAAGAATCAGAAGAAGAAGATGAAGAAGAAGAAGAAGAAGAAGAAGAAGAAGAAGAAGAAGAAGAAGAAGAAGAAGAAGAAGAAGAAGAAGAAGAAGAAGAAGAAGAGGAAGAAGAAGAAGAAGAAGAAGAAGAGGAAGAGGAAGAGGAAGAAGCAGCAGCAGCAGCAGCAGCAATGCTCAGGAAAAAGTAGGGAGAAACAAAAAGGATTGGGAGCAGGGAGCCTCAAAAATGGCCGTCTTTGCTTCAGGTGTATAAATAACTTCTGAGCTAGAGGATTACAGATTGAATACCCACCTAGACACGTGGTCCTCTAGCAACTATCAATTATTTTGTTAAGTTCCTATGTTTGCTATTACTTGAACCAGAAGAAAATGGTCTCAGAGGAGTCATTATTACTCAAAACTTGACAAGGGACCCCTAGATCTTGTTGTAATGAAAAACATAAAGACAAGGAGTACAACTTTAGGATGTTCCTATTTTAGTCCAAGGATTCATTGATCAGATGCATACTTTGTTTTCTAGTCTGTCTATCCATTCAAGGAGATTGCAGCTATGAGCATGTGCACACTTTTGTGCTCAGCTCCACCCAGACCTGAGCTCCCCCCAGCCCTGGAGTTCCTGCCATACAGCCGGCCCCTCCCTCTCTCCACCCAGACCCACCTGAACTCCATCTACCTCACTTCCTACCCCCCAGACCCTGCTACCTAGATAGTGGAGGTCGCCACGTGCTCTCTTTCCAGAAGAAATATAGCTCCGCTAATAAACCTTGCAATAATCTTCCTCCTGTGCCTGCGTGGTGCTGCGTAGTCCCCTGGGATGGATGTGTCCGATCCTTTCAGCAACCTCCTTATGTCTAAAAGAATGGAATGTGGTAGGAGAAAGACTTGTGATTTTCAGCTTTACTTCCTGGTTCTGTTTTAATTCTTGAACCTGGCTTAATTTGTGAGATGTATAATTGTTTAATTTCCCGGTTGCTTTGCTATGTATTCTGCCTATGAATTGAGAAGTGGGAGTATTGTAGGTGAAATATGGATACTGGGTCTAACCAATGCCATTTTGACCTCACTACCATCCTGAAGTCTTAGTAAATGATGAGACTTTTCATCCAGTTACAAAAACTCTAGCAAGGAAATACATCATTCTTTAAAAAAAAAAAGTTTTGCTCCAGAGAATACTTGCCCTTGGTAGTCCTTGGTTGTTCCCCTAGATAGTTTGCTTTGCTTATGTATACACCCAACTTCAGTTCCCCACCCCAGCCTTGTAGCTTTTGCTTTTATAAGCTTTGTGCTAGCTGCATTCCAGGGCCGCAGGCTCTTTAGGACGTGTATCCACTTGCAGTCACCAACCTCTTAAAGGTGGCTTCTCTGTATCTCGCTGATCAAATTCCCATATAACATTCAGAGGCCCCAGCGAGATCCTAATGCCAAGGGGGGCACTTGGGTTCCTTGAAGCCACTGGCAGACAGTGGGGGCCTGTCTACTGCTCTGACCGCCAGCCCATGGACACCATGCCACTAAATCTTTTTTGGAGTCACTCAATAAAACCTCTGGTTTTTCTCTGTTTCTGTTTTCTGGAGATCCATCTATCTGGACCGTTGTGGAAGGGGATTGGACAAAATAAATACCCACCCCAACAGGCCCTCAAGACTTTGAGACAGCAGGAGAGGCGTTTGATTTGGTTTTGGTGAGTTAACTCGTGGTGAGCTATCTGCTCTTCTTGGAATTGGTTTTTGGGAATTGTTCCTTGTCAGATGGTCCTAATTAGGATATCCATCTGGTCTCATGAAGATATTTTGTCTGTCTGTCAAGCTGTGTCCCAAGTAGTCCCTCTCTCTCTATGTCTATTTGGTAGCACTAGCTTTTCTTTGTCTCACTCTGTTCTTACAGAGCCTGCACCAGCTACACTCTGTCTCTAGACAACTGCAATCTGTCCCTAGAAATAACGTTCTTCCCATAGTAAACCCACTGTCCCCCAGTGTCTGCTTAAGATAAGAACTTTCACAGGGGATTTGGGGGAATCCTAGGGGAGTCAGGTTAATCTCTCTGTGTAATGTAATTTGGCCTCAGTATAAAATGCTCTAGTCTGAAGAGTAGAGTAACGTCACAGGGTGGTTTAAGCTCCCTGCAATCTGCACTCTTCCACCAAGCTTACTCTCTCCATCCATCTAGGAAGTATGAAAGGTCAATCCATATGCTAATGTGTTTAAACAAAATTGTCTAAACAGATTCTGTTTTTGGTTATCTGTAAGAGATTCTGTTTGTTTGCAGGCAAAAATATTTGTTTTTAAGTTTCTGTTTTGTTAACACTGACCCTGCTATGGGCAAAAGTATCTCTTGTCACTAGAATTCCAGAAAACTTATATCCAATATTCATTTTTTAAACCAAGTGTACTTTAAGACCTTTGTGCACGTGTGTGTGTGTGTGTGTGTGTGTGTGTGCGAATATGTTCAAGGTAATCTGGTATCTTGATACAAAAAACTGTCAGCATGGTATGAGAAAAAGTAGTCTTTTCCATCTAACTAAAGTGCTTCTATTTTACATTTCTCCTTTTGGTACTACTATGTGGGAGATGTTGATTTGTTGTTCCTTACATTGTTTCTGAAGCTTGTTATCCTCCCTAATTTCTCATAAGGCTTCTTTCCCAGTTTGGAGTAAAAAAAATGTTCCTAATGATATCTAATCCTGGAAGTCCAAAAACTGAATTTCCCATGATACCCTTGGTAAGACAGGACAAGACTTCAGAGGTCTCTGGCTAGCCAGGGCCATTTCCCTACCCAGCTTAAGCAGTTGAAGAAGATGGATCTTTGCCAATCAACTTTCCTTAAGATTGAGAGACCAAAGTCATTTTTCTTTTTGCAAAAATGAGGCAGGATAGATTAGAAGAAAATAGGCATGGGAAAACAGTGGTAACAAGTTGAGTGTGGAGACCTCATTTATGAGAGATGGTTATAAGCCCAAGCCTTCTATGTCTGCCCAGTAAATCTTAGTTTTATTGGAGGAAATCTAATTACCAAAAGTTGTCACCCTGTTACATTGTCCAGGGCATCAAAAAGGGGATTTAGTAGTAAAATTGTGCAGCTGCTGCCACTGCCTGGGAAGCTGCCTTAAAGCCAGTGGGGCCCCTAAGTATTTTACTGACTGTTCCGGACCCCATCCTGCCATCCAAGCCAGTGTACTCAGAGGAAAAACAACATCTGGCTAACACATTGGAAAGTAGATCTTGCCAGACAGTAGGATTTTCTTACTCAAAGCTCTAGGCAGGACCTTGACGACCAGGTACACCAAACAACCTCCAGATGCCTGTCCTCAGGTCAACACAAAACAGAGTAAAAAGCCATCCCCAGGAATAAGGGTCTCACTAGTAGTAGTAGTAGTAGGCTAGTAGTAGTAGTAGTCTAGGCTGGCCTTGAACTTGAAATTCTCTTGGATTGCAGACATCTACCACCACATTTTATTTATTTTATTTTTAATTTTTTGGGTCTGGTAGTGGGGCCTGAACTCTGGGCCTGGGTGCTGTCCCTCAGCTCTTCAGCTCAAGGCTAGCACTCTACCACTTGAGCCACAGTGCCACTTCTGGCTTTTTTTTTCTTTTTGCTTATGTGGTGCTGAGGAATCGAACCCAGGGCCTCATGAATGCAAGGCAAGCGCTCTACCACTGAGCCACCTTCCCAGCCTCTACCACCACATTTTAATGTGTAACAATTGTGTCTTAGGAACAGAAAGTAGTGCTACAAAGACTAGGATCACCAAGTGTCCTAATGATATGAAAAGGATTACAGGCAACTTTTCAGTGAGGACAAAGTACACTTAACCTTGAGGTCTGATGGGATTCAAGAGCCCATGAGATTTTCCTCACACATACTGTTGTTTTTCTTTTCACTAACAATTTAAATTATAAGCTTGAAAGTGGTGCTGTGGCTCAAGTGGTAGATCGCTTGCCTTGAACTGAAGAGTGCAGGGACAGCGCCCAAGCCCAGAGTTCAAGCCCCACAACTGACAAAAAAAAATAATAATAAATTGTAATCTGAATGACACTAAAGGAAGCTCCATCTTTGGATAGCATAACATAAATTTTCTTTTTGTCAAATGAGTTTTACCAGTACCACTGATATATGTGTACATATTTTTGCAGGTATAATCATATACGATTTAAATTCAGAAGTCTCATTTACAAGAATTCTGAGTGATTGGTTGCACATGACAAGCAAAAGAAGCAACCTAAATTATATTATATCCCTGTAAAGCAATTATCAGGCCTTCCGTGGCTGTCCTTAGGGGACTTTAGTTGCAGCTTTCCAAGGCCTTGCAGTGAGCATGGACCTGCCATAGAACTGCTTTGGCATCAGTTTTCTGAGCTACAAAGGAGGGAGGTGAGCTGCCACTGCTTAGGTCAGGTCCACTCGATCTGGTAACTTATAATATTGTTCCCCTGTAGCAAAACTTGACAATGTCCTAGAAAATAAAGTGAAGCCTACTCATTGAAAACTAATAATTCCTATCCTAGAAGCTTTACAGAAAAGGAGCAATTGCTATTAAAAATAGCTATTTCAAGCCCCATGACCAAAAGAAAAAAAGAAAAAAAAAAGCTATTTCACACTCTAGAAGGTCGAGAAATCCAGCTCTGTTTTGCCTAAGATATGACTACAGATGGCTTTGATGATAGTAGAGGTATTTGCAAGGCACATCCTATGAGGAGAGACTTTTGCCAAAAGACAACTGTTTTGTAAGTAAAGCTGAAGGAGGGTGGGCTTTAGTGGTTAAAGGAGGGGTAGATGGATCTTCCCTCCAATCTAGACCCCTGGGCCTAGCCCATCTCCAAGCAAAGAGGACTTTGAGACAAGTCCTTTTCCCTTACTTTCAAGCAGTTTGCTTTCCCTTAGCCCCTTCTTTAAAGACCGACCAGTGTGTGTGTGTGTGTGTGTGTATGTGTTTGTGTCTGTGTGTCTGTGTCTGTGTGTCTGTGGGTGCACATGTACGCATGTGTGTAGCCCACTGCTAGGGCTCAAATTCAAGGCCTTGTGTTCTTCAATGTGCATGCTCATGGCTGGTGTTCGACCATACATCTAGCCCTGCTCTTTCTGGTTAATCGGAATTGGTGTCTCCTGGTTTTTTTTTTTTTTTTTTTTTAGCCTAGGTTAGCTTCAAATCTTAATCTGCTAGGACTCAGCCTCCTGAGAAGCTAGAATTATAGGAGTGAGCCACCAGTGTGGCCAGCAGAGTTAGAGAGGTTTTGAGTTACTGCTGGCAGAGTGGCATAGAAACCCTGGAGACTTCAAGAAATCTACCATGGCCAAACAGAACAGCAAGGTCTGATTTCATTTTCTCCCATCTGTGTTATGCTATAGATATCCTCTTCATTATAGATTCACAGCAAAACATAGTGTTGTCTAATGTTAATAGTTTAGACAATGATGCAGGGCAGGGCTCAGGTATGAAGTGATAGGAGCAAGAAAGGCAAGTTGGAGAAACAGGAATTCAGCACCATTCAAAGTGAGATCTCCAAATGCCAGAGTTGACATGTCAGATCCACTAGTCCCTATACACCAAATAGAGAAAATAACATCGAATGTCAGAGAAAGATATCAAGGCATAGGCAAACCAGTGTAATTTCAGCCATCTTCAGGGTATAGACATGAGCTTTAGCTTTAAATAAACTGGAGAAAGGGAGAAAGAGGGCTGCCTAAGTATTAAACAGTCCTGGTCAAGGTGTGGTCTGGTTGCTTACTTTAGTCTTTGTTTTGGAAAGGAGAAGTTGATTCTCATTTTAATCAGGATAAACAAATCATGGTTGCCTGGTCTGTAGGCTGTTTTGTGGAGGCTCTATTGTTCCTTGGCAGTTTGCTCCTTGTGATTGCAGACAGAATGACTTAGACACATTCAAAATGGAGGCAGAGCTGGCTCATGCCTATAATCTTAGCTACTTAGGGGACTGAGATCTGAGGACTGCAGTTTGAAGCCAGCGCGTGCAGAAAAGTACCCATAAGACTCTTATCTCCAATAAACCTCTCAAAATCTAGAAGTAGCGCTGTGGCTCAAAGTGGTAGTGTGCTAGCTTTGAGCAAAAGAGCTCAGGGACAGAGCCCAGGACCCAAGTTCAAGCCCTACAATTGACAAATAATAATAAATAATAATAATGGAGGCAGGCATGCCAAGCTTTTTTAAACCCTACTCTTCACTACTTCATGGTCTAAGCAAGTAGGCAGTGCTTTTGAGTGAAAGCAATTTTTAAGCACATCTTACAAGGTTATTGGAAGAATATAACCCAACATAACACGCTTTCTCACAAATTGCTTTCCCAGTGTAACATGTATCACGTGTGGGCACATGAACACACACACATGCAGCACATCATCCACAAATGCAAAGCCTCTCAGGCATCCTCAGAAATACCAGGAGGAAGGAGAACTTAGAAAGGAGATCTGGAAGTCCATTCTCTTCTGAATGGGACGGACAGGACGTTGAAAGGCTTGTAAATGACTTTCATGAAATGTAGGATTCTTTTATTATTATTGTTTTTTTTTTTGTGAAAATACCGTACAGAGGGGTTTCAATTACATGAGCAAGGTAATGAGTACATTTCTTAACAAGCATTGTTGCCTCCTCCTTTGTTTCCCCTTTACCACCCCCCCCCCCACCAAAGTTGTAAAGTTTGTTTTTCCACATAGCATCTTGTGCCTTTCATTGTTGCAATGGGTCCACCAGTATCCCTATTTAAACAATGTTTTTTCCCTTCCCCTCCACAAATTATACCATCAACTACAGTGAAAACAGGGTTTATACTGTCGGGGAGGGACATACATCGGGGAGGGACATACAAAGCAACAAAAATATCACCTTATAAATGTATTAGAAACAATAGCAAGAAAGAAAAACCACTTGAGTCTTTATCTTGGGGTTCATTTCGCCTAACAACAACTTATCTGACCTTTTTTCTGCTTGTCTCAGACATATACTAATTATTGCAAATAAGGGAAACCATGGGACCTATGGTTCTTTGGGCCTGGCTTACTTCACTTAATATAATTTTTCCAAGCCTTTCCATTTCCTAACAAATGGAGCAATGTCATTCTTTCTGATGGAGGCATAGAATTCCATTGTGTATATATACCACATTTTCTTGATCCATTCATCTAGTGAGGGGCATCTGGGTTGGTTCCGTATCTTAGCTATGGTAAATAATGCTGCAATAAACATAGTTGTGATGGTTAGCTTTAGTATGGTCATGTTTGTGATCATTTGCCCAAAGTGGGATTGCTGGGTCATAGGGAAGCTCCATGTGGAATCTTTTGAGGAACCTCCATACTACTTTCCAAAGTGGTTGAACAAGTTCACACATCCACCAACAGTACAGTAGGGTTCCCTTCTGTCCATATCCCTTGTAGCATCTGTTGTTGTTAAGAGTTCTTGATTATAGCAATTCTAAGAAATGTAGGATTCTTGAACTGAGCATTGGCACACATCTGTAATCCCAATAATGAGGAGACTGAAGAAGGAGGATCTTGAGTCTAAAGCTAGCCTGGACAATGCAGAAGTTCCAGCACACCAGCCTGGGCTATATAGTGAGACCCTGTATCAAAACACCCAAAGAAGAAACAAAACAAGGAAGGAAGGCAAGATGGAAGGAAGGAAAGGAGGAGGGAAGGGTTGAGGAGGGGGAGGGAGGAAGGGAAGAAGTCTTCTCACACAGAAAGGACACACTAGGCCCTTGTGTGAGTCCTTTCTAGGATGCTTTCACTTAAAAAGGCCAAAGAAATGTCTAGTTCACCTACATGGGCTGTCTCTATTATCACGGAAGGAAAGAAGGAAGATAGGAGGGATATTGGGCATAGTGGCACATGTTTTGTAATGTAAGCTACTCAGGAGGCAGAAGTAAGAGGATGGCATTTTATAGCCATGCATACAAGAGTACTGGGCAAGGCTCTGAAAAAAGCAGCACAGGAGGAAAAAAGGTTTTCTATTAGCAAATTAAAACTTGGTTGGCCAAATTGTTTCTTGAGAGTGGAAATTTCCCACTATAGATAAAGCTACTTTTTTCAACTGTTGAAATTGTTTTTCAACAAACTTCTTGTTTAAATTTCCACACTTCCTCTTTTAAGTTAAATTTACACTTTATAATCGGGGCCATTCCTTTGTCCCCAAGGACACTCTGAGTACTTTCTAAGATGGATGCTTTCACTTAAGAGTCCAAAGAGATGCCTCATGGCATCTACATGGGCTCTCTACTATCATGGAGATCGTTTCCATTTAAATGATCTAGTATTAGAGGCCTCTGCTCTCCTATTTAGCATGTGTAATGAGCCCACTAACTCACGTGGTTATGACAGGGGCATTTATAGTCTTTGTTTTGTGATTGTCAAAATATTAGGTCAGCCACAATGCCACGCTCATCTGTTGCTCACTTAACCTAGTCCAGGCTGACGACTTTATTCCTGTTATCTCCTTCCATCCTTCCATTCCCCCATCTTGTAGCAGGTGTTATGGGGTTCCATGAATAAGGAAAAGGTTCATAGAGATAGAAGGGTTGCTGAGGACCACACAACAGGAAGCAGAGATGTGGGAAATTCAGAGCTAAGTCTTTCAGAATTCAAAGCTTTTGGTCCAAGCTGCAATTCATTCTTCCCTTTTTATAGCTTTATGATAATCAAGGGGAACTGAGAAAACAAGAGGAATAGGTTTGAAGTTCTACTTTGATTCATGTCAAGTACTAAAAGAAGTCACATGCATTTCTGAAATCTTCATATCTCTTTACCTTTTTTTAAGGAAAGGTCAGAATTGAGGTGGCCAAGTAAATCACAGAAATAGTTAAAATGTCCATTTAGGGCCAAAGTATAGCTCTGTGATAAAACATTATGTGTAACATACACAGGACCCTAGGTTCCATCCCCAGCACTCACTTTTTAAGGCATGCAGGAAAAGGCAGGGCATGTTTATTAAGTGCTAGGAAACAAAGTGCCATGTCAACATTGGCTACAATTTTTTCTGATCAGAGTTGGCTTGAATTCTAAAGCTCAGTAAGTGACCTAAGAGGAAACACAGCTCTATGACTCATTTTTAAGCTATTTTTTTTAATGCCTTGGTCTGCCTCCAGCTGTTCTGTTCCTTAGTTCTTCACAAAGCTGGCTGCACTAGGCAGGGGTCAATGTGGAGCCGTGCAGGAACCAACAGCTGACCCCAGCAAGGAGCAGATTCAGATGATTGCCTTTGGCTTTGTGTTCTGAGCTCGGTTTTTCCTCCTTCTGGATAAGGATCCACCGATTTGTGTGTAATGATGGCTTTGAGAGAGACTCAAGGAAATGAGAACTGTTCAGTGTGTCCAGCCATATTCAGCTAGCTATGTAATCCAAGGTAAAGCCAAATTTTGCTAATTTCTTGAGTTTAGTCTACTAAAGTCTGTTTCTGGCCCTGTAAGATAATTTCATAGCCAGGTAGCTGTAGCTCATGCCTATAATCCTAGCTACTCAGGAGGCTGAGATTTGAGGATCGTGTTTCAAAGCCAGTCCAGGCAGGAAGGTCTGTGAGACTCTTATCTCCAATTAACCACTAAAAAACTGGAAGTAGCGCTATGGCTCAAGTGGTAGAGTGCTCGCCTTGAGCTGAAGAGCTGAGGGACAGCATCCAGGCCCAGAGTTCAAGCCCCACAACAAACAAAAACAAACAAAAAGATAATTTTGTATATGGCATTATGCCTCCAAATTGTGGTGCTTTGTTACCGAAGTGCTTAGTGTTCTTGTATTTACTTGTTGTTCATTCTTTTCCATTCAATTATTAAGCTCTATGAAAGTAGAGGCCATATATTATCCATGCATACATCCTCAGCACCTAGCACAGCACCTGGTACTTGCAAACCTCTGAATATATATTTATAAATTATGCTTGAGAGGAACACACAGTTATGACAGCCTAAGACCTTACCTAGGGGCTCCTCATTATACAGATAGTAACCCTAACTAAAATACCTGCCCGTCATTCCTTCCTTCCAGATGTGTCGCAGACCCCTGGGATAAGACAGTGGCCACATACCTGGCCTTTCCATCAATGAAGAGTGCAGAACCGCTCCAGGTTCTCATGACTTAGGAGCTTCTTTTTCTGTTACATAGTTGTGCTCGGGTGTCTAATATGAAGAGTAGTGGTGGAAATCTTTAGCGAAAAATCTTGTTTATATTTGCTATGTCATTTGTAAAAACAAAAGATTTATGGTTGGAAAGTGTATATAAGTAAGTTGTTTATATATGTTCAAATAGTTATGATGAAGGTGCATTAACAAGCAGAAATTCAAAATAGTTTGTGATGTTATAGGTAAATTCCACTGTCCCCCAAAGGAAAAGAAACAGATCCAAATTAGGGGTACCTTGTAAGAGACCAGGACCCAGTAGCAGGTTCACAGCTCTCTTAGATCAAGTGACTCTCTTTCTTTTGTTTCTGGTATGAGAATGAATACAAGAAATTTAAAAAAAATTAAGTTTTTGGGCACCAGTGGCTCTTGCCTGTAATCCTAGCTACTGAGGAAGCTAAGATCAAGGTTGGAAGCCAGCATGGGCAGAAAATTCCATGAGATTTTATCTTGAAAATAACTAGCTAAAGCCACGGTGAGTGTGGCTTAACTGTTCGAGCACCAAACAAGTTCAAGGCTCTGAGTTCAAGAAGTACAAATATTATGTAAAGTATCATGCATACTTGTACATTTGAGAAAACATTTATAATTTTGCTTAATATGGAGGCTTTAATCTTAAACTTTAAAGGAAGTGGGCTTCATGGTTGCTGAAACTATATTGACTTTTTTTGTTGTTGTTGTTGGTCATGGAGCCTGAACCCTGGGCCTGGATGCTGTCCCTCAGATCTTCAGCTCAAAGCTAGTGTTCTACCACAGCGCCACAGCGCCACTTCCACTTTTTCTACTTATGTGGTGCTGAGGAATTGAACCTAGGGCCTCATGCATGCAAGGCAAGCACTCTACCACTGAGCCACCTTCCCAGCCTCTATATTGACTTTTGATAAAGTTTAAAGTTGGAACATTAAAATGTAACATATAATAACATGACATGTATGTTACATTATGACAATGTGAATCATGGTATATAAGAAAATGTCACATAGGAAATGTCATAAGGACATTACATAGTATGGACAATAGCTTAATTTTAAAAGATTTTCTTCTTTTTCTTTTTGCTTATGTGGTGCTGAGGAATCGAACCCAGGGCCTCATGCATGCAAGGCAAGCGCTCTACCACTGAGCCACCTTCCCAGCCTTAAAAGATTTTCATGTAAATATACAGTTTATTAAAATAAGAAATGGAGAACTCCATAATCATTAGATAATTTGCTCCTTTTTTCTGAGGTACTCTTTCCTAGGAGATAAATGACAGTATATTTCTAATTTTTGCATTCAATTTCCAAACTAGATTAGAAAGACAGCACCAAGTTATCTGAGCGGCCCAGCACTCTGGGCTGTAAAGGGAGAGACAGCGGAGAGGTGTCAAGGGAGGGAAGAGAGAGATGGGTAAGGAGAGTAGTTTCTCCGGGATCTGCGGCAGTGGGAGCTCTGCCAGAGCTGAATTTACATAGGAATGTTGAGCCCAGTCCTCAAACGCTTAGTGTGCACTCTACTGCCATCTGCTGTCGTTGCTGGGTTAACACACAAGATCGGCTTCATATCTCTTAAGATTTGCCAACAGTCCAGCGGAAACTTACAGATAAACTCTACTCATCCTTGTAATAAAAGTTCATCTGTGCACACTTCCAACAATACATAGTTTAACTATTTTAGCTGTTTGGGTGGTTTCCTAGTGGTATAATTTGCATTTTCATGATGATTGATAAAATTACTTTTTCATATAATCAAGTCATTTGGAAACTCTCTTCGCTCATTTTCCTATTGTTTGTCTTTTCTATGACTAAGCTACACCCTCAGCCTCCTGTTGTAAGCATACTTTATTGTTTGTTTTTTTGTGGGTCTGAACTTTGGGCCTGGGCACTGTCCCTCAGCTCTTCTGCTCAAGGCTAGCACTCTACCACTTGAGCCACAGTGCCACTTATGGTTTTTTCTGCTTATGTGGTGCTGAAGAATTGAACCCAGGGCCTCATGCATGCAAGGCAAGCACTCTACCACTGAGCCACTTTCCCAGCCCCAGCATACTTTAATATACACTTTTTCACAACTCCTTGAGTAGCAAATGAAGGCTATTATTTCCGTTATAGACATGCAGAATGAAACTCTATGTCAAATAGCTTGATCCATAATCCAAAAGCACCTAAGAGGGACAAAAACTTTTCTTTAAAACCAAATGACTCAGGTTTCTATGACTAAACCTGAACAGTCCCTAGTAAGTCATACTGCTCACTGACCTATGACTTAAATTTATCCTCCCTCAGGTAATACTGTCCAGTCACATGCTCCATGCTTACAAGCTCTGGGAAGATGAAGTGGGAATGCTTTCCTTGCATGAAGGCCAGCAAATACCACAGAAGCAAGCACATCAAGCTCATCAATCTCTCCTAACAGGCTTGTCTGCAGAATATTTTGAAGGTGGATACAGAGTGCACAGCAGCTTAAATGACCCTCTGTAGAGTTTGTGTCATTATGAAATGAAATGATGAAGACAGCCAGCAAATATTTCTAGGCAATCATTAAAACTAGAGATGGGAGCTACTTAAGTTGGCAAAAGGTAATAGACTTGGTGGAAAATTATAGATTTAGAATTTAAATTGTACAATGTGAGCAAAGGAGTGGACAGTATGTGAAAATCTGAACACACTATTTAACTTTGTATTTAACCAAAATACAAAGTAATACTGTTCAAGACTAATTTAGAATGATTTTGAATATCTTCTCTGCTTCCATTTATCAGCAAATGGGCCACTTGATTATATATTTTAAATTTTGCCATTTAAAAACATTTCCACTCATAGGAAATTGTCATGAATAAATAAGGCCTAAATTTCATACATGTGCTCCTGAATGGATGCTTGAAAAATCTATGCTGATACAGATATACTTATTTGTCTCTGCAGAGACAAATATCTATTTATCTCTGCAGAGACAATTAGGTATGTCTGTAACGCTTCAGAAACTGGAGTTTCAAAGACTTTATTGACTTTTCCTCTCTTTGTCTCCTCATTGATCCTGAAGATCCAGGGAGCAGTGACAGACTCAGCTCTGTTAATGGCGTCCTGCCCTATCCTTGAATGCTAGCTCATTCATCAAACAAGAAGCCAAACTCCAAATGCTTTATTATGTATTTTCAATTCATAAATATAAGCAGTATTTATATTGCATTGTACTTAAGTATTGATACGGCATCAATGTAGAAAGCAGTAAGAAATGTTTTGGGAGTTCATGACCATCATGTTGAAGGCTTTCAAGTATACAGGAGACTATGAAAAGAATTAAGGGTGTATGTTGAAGAAAAAAATGTGAAAAATTATTAGCTATATGATAACCATATTTTGACCCAAATTTCTTTCATATTAAAAAAATGAAGCCTAATGCTTTGAGTAAGTTTCCTTGTCAATCTGACATGATACTTTAGTTATTTATAATCTTTAAACATAATTGAACAGCATAACTTTGAAAGAGTATTCTTAAAATACTAAGAAATTAAAAGTGTAAAAAAACCTACATGAGGAAAAAACACTACACATTCTAGTAGAATAAATGTGTGTATTAGATATGCAGACACGCTTCTTGGAAAGAATATTGTAACCTTCCAGCTCAGGTGTGCAGCAGAATGAATGGCACTGTTCATGAGATATCTGACAGAGAATCTCAGCATTGCCCAATAGACCAATAGGGTGGGCAGGAAGAATGAAGTAAACTGAGTCAGCAATAACACAATTCAAAAATTCAATGCAAATTGACAATATATCTGTCAATATTTATTTACCCATAAATGTAAATAGAAAATATTGAACTGAAAGCTAGTCTTAAACATAGAATCTAATTATTTTGCCAGTTGTGAGGAAATGCAGGCAAACACAGCTTTGAAATTATCTACAGAGACAAATGATGGGGATGAGTTTGGTTATTACTAAATGTGTTTTGCTGAAAGCGATGTTTATATTTTTGCCCCACTGTCAGTGGTAGTTTGTTATTTAGTGAAGTATATACCAAACAACGTGACACAATATTTTATACCATGACACATTATATTTTTCCCCGTCCCTCACATCATATTTTTACAAGCTATAAAAATACATCTTTTGGTTAAAAAAACAGAATAATTTGTATTAAATTTTTTTAAAATATGGCAAACTAGTAAGACTTTTTTCTTGTCACATTATACCGAGTATTTAAACACTCTAGTAAATAAATTAAATCAGAAATCTTTGATCCACCAATGTTTTGGTTGCCAAATTCTTTTGTCCTACTGTGTTACGAATAAATCTGAACACCTGGAAAATTAAAACAAGTATAATGAAATATTTATAAAGAAAATTAAATATGTACATCACTAAAATATCTAAATTAAATTCAACTGTTTCTTTTCATGTATCAGACATCTAGAATCCTATAGTGACACATAAAATTATTTCAAGACCCTCATTAGAGACATCATTTTACATAAATCAAAATCAATGTAAAATTCATTTAAAAATATTTTTATGAGTTAATAATTCAACTCTCTTTGTCTTCACCAAAATATTTGGAAAGGCAATTTTCTTCTAATTCTGTAAGCTATAAAAGCATTAAAAGAACCTACCTCATAGGGGCAGAATATGTTCATAATTCTAAATCTCTAACAAGGCTGATAAATTGCATGCTACTGACTTATGTACTTCTTTGACACAGTGGAGAATATTTGGGTACATTCACCATTCAAACACTGAGTTGTCTCCCTTAAACTATTTCAGAGATCTCATCCCTAGTTACTTATTATGCACTCAGGAGGGATGCCTGAGATACAAGCTGAAGGGACTTTGGAGTGCTGATCTCTGAGCTACATCTCCAGTGACAATAGAACCGTCATTAGTGTTCATTTCTGGTATCTAGGAAACTGGTAGTTAGATTATCTTCCTACCAGATTTTGTTCACTCACCAAGCAATTTATGCCCCGACCCTAGCATTTCACTGACCTAAAGGTCAGAGTGCAGAATGTGGCCAACTGACCTGTCATTCCTTCTTATGCTAGGGTTAGTTATATCCTAAGCAAATTCCTACTGTAAGTCAGTGATGCTACTCTCTGCTAGGAAATAAATACCTATTTCTCCAAGATATTCCTTTTTAAATAAGCCCAGAAAAAAAATTAAACTTACCTCTTGTTGTAGGTATGTAAGAAAGGCTGCTAAAATAAAATTTTGGCAAGCCAAATCCACAACACAGAAGAATAACAGATCAAAAGTAAGAAGGGTGGCTTCATTTCCATAATACAGCATACTGCTGAAAGAATAACTTTCATCTGTTAAAAAATCATGACGTATATTAGAAATTAAAATCTCTAGTAGTGTTAAGTATATAATCAGTATTTTCCAAAGGCCAGTTAATGAATATCCTTATATTCTTTTTCTCTTTCTCCCCTCACTTTCTTTCCCTTCCTCTTCTTTCCTTCCTCTTTTTTGTTTTTTCTTTTTTTGGTGTTTATGTGGGGGCAGGGGGAGGTACTAGGGTCTAAACTCAGGGCCTTGTACATGCTAGAAAGACAATGTACCACTTAAGCCATGCCCTAATCCTTTTTGCTTTAGCTATCTTTCAATAAAGTCTTGCTTTTTGGCCAGAATGACCTGGACCATGATCATCACTTTTCATATTATAATTTTTTTGGCAGGGGGGTGGGGGGGTGGGTAGGTGGGTGGGGGGGTGGAGACAGTACCAATACTGGGGCTTAAACTCAGGGTTTTGAAGTCTTGTTTAGCTTTCTGGTTCATGACTAGTGCTCTACCCACTTGAGGCTGCCTCTAGTCTGGCATTTCGCTGATTATTTTGGATATGGAGTCTCAGTCTTTTCTGTCCTCAATGGCTTCTAACTACCATACTAAAGTCTTAGCTTCCTGGGTAGCTAGGTTTATAGGCATAAGCCTCTGTGTGTGTGTGTGTGTGTGTGTCTGGGTAGCTAGGTTTATAGGCATAAGCCTGTGTGTGTGTGTGTGTGTGTGTGTGTGTGTGTGTGTGTGTGTGTGTGTCTGGGTAGCTAGGTTTATAGGCATAAGCCTGTGTGTGTGTGTGTGTGTGTGTGTGTGTGTGTGTGTGTGTGTGTGTGTGTGTGTGTGTGTACCTATAATTGAAACATACATTATATATTAAGAATGATGGAATTAGAAATAAGAGAAGTCATTTTTCTATACTTCCATGGATCAATGTAGACATCTAGCAGGGCAAAAATTTAATTCTTGTTTACAGGATAAAGAGAAACTCCCTAACATGTCAGAAAAAATGTTTGGGATATGGTATCTGTCCTCTTTACCATTGGAGCACTCTTCTTATACTGTGTCCCACTTCAGATTAAGCTATATAAAATCTGTAAAGTGATTTTTAACAAATTTCCATTATGCAAAATCAATGTTTTTAGAAAAAAGTTTAATAATATACTTAATATTTTCCTTAGCCCTCTTCTTTGATAAAATAGCTGGTTAGCTGGGCGGTGGGGGTTCACTCCTGGCTCACTCCTAGCTACTCAGGAGGCTGAAATCTGAGGATCGTGGTTCAAAGCCAGCCTAGGCAGGAAAGTCCATGAGACTCTGATCTCCAATTAACCACCAGAAAACCAAAAGTGGTGCTGTGACTCAAGTGGTAGAGCTCTCGTTTTGAGCTGAAGAGCTGAGGGACAGCACCCAGGCCCAGAGTTCAAGCCCTACCACCAACAAAAATAACTAAATAAATAATAATTGTTTGTTTTTTTCCTCTAAGACAAAGTTCAAAACTTATCCATGTTGCCTTTGGTGGCTTTTCTCTGACTAGCTTGATCTGTATTCTCCTTTCTGTCCTTGGCATAATCTGTACCTGTAGCCAGCTATGTCAGCACACATGTCCAACACAAGACCAAACAATGGAGAAGGGACTATTGGCCAGTGTCTCTCAGGACTGGCTCATCTGCCATGCAAGACACATGGACACAATATATGTAAGTCACACATGGATACAATATATGTAAGTCAGGACACTGTAGATCAGTATCATTCTTACCAACCTATATACCAGGTTGCTAGTCACATTACAACTGGCATATATGCTACCTTTCTGGTGTTTATAAAACCAAGTTTAATCAATATTCCTGTCAGAAATACCAGTGATTTTGAAGAACATGGGAGAGTAAAAAATTAAATGGGAGAGCACAAAGCCCAGATTTCAAGCAAAAAGAAAAAAAAAAGAAAAACATGTTTTAAAGATTAATCTAAATTTAGTGTGTGTGTGTGTGTGTGTGTGTGTGCCCTGAGCTTTTCTGCTCAAAGGCTAGTGCTGTACCACTTGAGCCACAGCTTTACTTCAGCCTTTTTTGGTGGTCAATTGGGATAGTCGACTTTCTTGCCCTGAACTTCCTTGGTTTTGAACTGTGATCCTCAGATCTCAGCCTCCTGAACAGCTCATATTATAGGTATGAGCCCTGGTGCCTGGCATCAAATGTTATTGTTTTTTCTTTAAGTGTTTCCTATTTCTTACTGAATATACATTGTAGTAAAATCTGAATTTTATGTTACTTTACTCTTTTTGAGGCCTACTGATCATGAAATTCAGCTTTCTTGTTGAATCTTTTGTATTTTTTTTCTACTACCTGACATAATAAAATGGAACACAGAAAACGACTACTAGTTTCATGAAGTTATTATGTGTCCTTTGTTTTCAGATGAAATTTTAAAAATCACAGGAAAAATAATTATAGTACTTTTCATCTCAAACTTTGAAAATAGTATATGAGCATTTGAAGGATACCATTGTAAAAGATGCTTTTTTCCATTGGTTCCATGAACTCCATTCCAAGAATTCTTTCAAGAAGCAACTTATCTTTTATAAAGTAATCCATTTCCTTATGAACCTAAAATGAGAAGTATCATGTAAGAAAATAGTGAAGTAAGGGCTTTCCAACTAATAAAAAATCAGAAGTAGGAAATATGAAAGTACACAAGGAAAATCTGTTTTGTAAAATGAATTTACTATACTAGGATTTATAACAAAATCTGTTTTAGGACTATCTTTTTGAGGTCTACTGGTCATGCTTTCTTGTTGTATCTTTTATATTTTTTTCTGCTACCTGACATATTACTATTGCTTTAGAACTAGCTTCAAACTTAATTGCCAGCAATAGTATTGAGGATCTGACATGCTTAAAATCACTTATAACATGCCTTTCAGGTATACAAAAATAATACAATAATAAGTAATAAAGTTATTAACAAGTAATAATACAGGGAAGACAATAATGAGTAATAAAGTCATTTATGTAACTCAGGTTATACCATACTATCAGAATAATTTATACAGTTTAAAAAAATCTGCTTGGCACACTTCAATGATATCTATGTTTATTAGCATGGTAATGTGCTAACAAATCTTAATACAGACCTATTTTAAGAGAATCACCATTTACTAATAGACACATTAAATAATAGACTTAATATTTCCCTTAACCCTCTCCTTTGATCAAACAACTGTTTATCTTTTTCTTTAAGACCCAGTTCAAAACTTATCTATGTCATCTTTTATGATGGCTTTTGTCTGTCTAGCTTGATCTGTATTCTCCTTTCTGTCTCTGGCAAATCTGTACTTGTAGGCATCTATATCAGCATACATGGTATACTAAACAAAACCAAACAATGAAGAAGGGATTGTTGGCCTGTTGTCTTTCATATAATCTAACTTTATTCCTAAATCAAACTGTTGATGATTATATTGTATGTGTGCCTGCACTCGTGTGTTTGTGGTGTGTGTGTTTGTGTTAGTCCTGGAGCTTGAACTCAGGGCCTAGATACTATTCCTGAGCTTTTTTGCTCAAGGCTAGTGCTCTACCACTTCAGTCACAACTCCAGTTCCAGCTTTTTGCTGGTTAATTGGAGTCTCATTGACTTTCCTGTCAGGGCTAGCTTCAAATTGTGATCCTTAGATCTCCTCCGCTTCCTGAGTAGACAGGACTATAGGCATGAGCCATTAGCACCCAGCAAGCCCATATATATTAAAGATCTAATTCCCACTTAGCTTTTTTAAAAAGTGCATTCGATCCTAGCTTAAATACAAATATTGACATACATACATGATCGATGAAAGAGCCCAGAAATTTATTCATCATATGATATGCTTTTATACTTTGCTCAAAAGTATTTGCTGATGAACTCAATAATCTTGCAGGGCCATTTTTCTAATATAAAAGAGAAACAAAAAATCATAACATGTCTTACATTCTTGGTATTTAATAACATTAAATACTGACAAAATATGTCTGAAATGTACTTTATACAAACCCTTGTTAATATCTCATGAATTCTGTCATAGTGTTGTCTCATCTGGCTAGAAACTGCAATCTGGAAAGTCTGACCATCTGTGTTGGGTACCAAACCTCTCTGGCTACACAAATTTTCCTGAAAAGATAAAGGATTTAAATTTTAAAAAATTAAAAAACTGCCTATCTCAAAAAGAAAATACAACATTTTTCTCTTACTTGTTACACATTATAAGACTCAGAAGCCTAGTAAAATTTGGTGACACTGTATTTGAGACAATATTATCCAAGGATCCTATTTTCTTCCAGATTTTTACCAAGTTCTATTTTTTTGTAAAACATACTTCTCTACAGATCTCTATATCATCTCCTTCACTCTGTTCTACTTAAAAAAGAAAAAAAAAAACTAAGATCATTGTACATGGATATTCTTGGTTTTATGATTAATCTCATTACTCACTAATGTATACTCAAAAGTCTAGTCTTAGAATTATCTAGATTTATAATTGCAAATGGTCTTTTCATTATCTAACCACTTGAATTCCACAAACAAAAAACAAACAAAAAACAAAAAAAACCAACCAAACCAACCAAACAAAATATAAAACCCATACATAGTGATGAAGGACTGAATAGTGAATATTATGCACCAGATATCCATTTTGGGTCGCCTTTAAATACTGACAACTACATATCCATAGCATTTTGCCATACCAACCCCACCATCTAGCTGATTGTCATTGATGAACTATTCCTCCAAAAAGTTTGATCACCTACTTATTTTAAATGACTTTTTTTCTTGATCAAGAGAATACATGCTACTGTGTAGAATTTATGAAACTTTCAGAGCTACAAAAAATTGCTATAATTTCAACCTTCAGAGCTACAGTTATTTTAAGGTCTTTGATTTCCTGTCTTTTTCCTAAGGCATACACATATGGATAGAATAAAAGAAATCATGCTGATTTTTTTTTTTTAGCCAAATATATTCTGAGCATCTCCCCATGCCATTACATCTTCTATAAAACATGTAGTAATGACTAATTAATTTATTTAAGGTTCTCTAATTTTTACATATTTTTCCACTTAAAAAGAACCTCTGTGTTAAAGATCCTAAATCTAATTAGCTGATCATATGGCTAATTTCTCTTTTAAGTTAAATTCATAAAACGATAAAAAGATCATGAATTCCTTTTTGGTCAAATGCTTTCCCAAGGTTTGTAAAATTTATTCTGACAGCAAATGTTTTGAAGGTGCCCACTGTGTCCTAGATACTTTTAAGCATTAGATTGGTTTTTTGTAACTTTGACGACTTGAAGAGGGAAAACATAACACTTTTTTTTTTTTTTTTGCCATTCCTGGGACTTGAACTCAGGGCCTGGGCACTGTCCCTCAGCTCTTCAGCTCAAGGCTAGCACTCTACCACTTGAGCCACAGCGCCACTTCTGGCTTTTTCTGCCTATGTGGTACTGAGGAATCGAACCCAGGGCCTCATGCATGCAAGGCAAGCACTCTACCACTGAGCCACCTTCCGAGCCCCATTCCTGAGTGTCTTTTGCTCACGGCTGGCACTCTACCACTTGAACCACAGTGCTGCTTCTGGCTTTTTCTGTGTATGTGGTAATGAGGAATTGAACCCAGGGCTTCATGTACACTAGGCAAGCACTTTACCACTAAGCCACATTCCCAGCCCAATATATCACTTTTATATTAAGTTATTTGATTATGACTTAATTTTTTTTGCATTTACTGATTTCTTCTGTTTCAGTCTTTATTTCTTAACATCTGTCTGATGTTTTAGTTTAGTGTTTTCTTATTGATTTGCTTAATTTTTAATATAGCTATTAATATCTGCCATATTTGTTATGAGTATTCTTCTAATTTTTATCTTTATAATTGATATGTTTATACAGTATATTAATATAGTAAAAGACAGTTCATATTCCCTTCTTGGTGCTTTCTATTTTTAAGTCATTACTTAATCTGAAATATTGTTTTCTATGTAGTTTTGATTTCAATTTTTATTATTTAACCTTTCAAGCCAGAGTAATTTCTAAGCAATCTAGTTCAATGTATTAAATATATTCTCTGAGATGTCATTACCATGTATAAAAGTCTTATAAATTATACATATTATATATATAGCCTCTGAATCACTTAATTCCATTCCCCCCTCTCCCCCGGGCCCTTTTGGTGCAGATACTGGGGCTTGAACTCAGGGCCTGGGTTCTATCCCTTAGCTTTTTGCAGCTTTAGTGCTACACCATTTGAGCCACACTTCTGTTCCCAGCTTTTGCTTGCTTTGAACCTTAATCCTCAGAATAGCTAGCATTACACGCATGAGCCACTAGCACCTAGCTCTCTTGGTTTTTGTTTTTAAGTGTAACTTGTTCTTTTAAGATTTTTACTATGGAAATTCTCAAATGCACATATCTATCATTCAGTTTCAATATTATAACATTTTGTTTCATGTATTCTCCTGAGTATTTTAAGAGAATTTTATTTTCTTTAAAGGATTTTATTTTAGAGAAACAATTATAGGTAAGGCTGGACTCAAATTGATGATCCTCCTACTTCTACCTCTTGAGTATATGATTATAGGTTGTACCACTATGCCCAGTTATTAGCATAATTTTGTGTGTATGTGGAAATGGGGTTCAAACTTAAGGCTTCACACTTGCTAGGCGGGCACTCTACTATTTGAGCCATGCTTCTAACCCTTTTTGTCCTATTTTTTTTTTTAATAAGGTTTTACCAAGGCTCTGGACCTCAGTCCTCCTAATTATGTCTATTTAGCTGAGATGACAAGTACATGCCACCATACACAACCTATTGGTTTAAAGGGAATATGTCATTAACTTTTTTTTTTTTTTTTGGTCAGCCATGGTGCTTGAACTCTGGGCTTGGGCGCTGCCCCTGCGCTCTTCAGCTCAAGGCGAGCGCTCTACCTCTTGAGCCACTGCACCACTTCCGGTTTTCTAGTAGTTTATTAGAGATCAGAGTCTCACGGACTTTTCTGTCTTGGCTGGTTTTGAACCATGATCCTCAGATCTCAGCCTCCTGAGTAGCTAAGATTATAGGCGTGAGCCACTGGAACCCAGCTATGTCACTAACTTTTTGCCTGGACTGGCATAGGACTGTGATCTTCTGATTTCTACCTCTTGAAGACATAGGATTACTGGTATGAGGCACTGCACTCAGTCTTAGATTTTAAAGCAGACTCCAGATCATGCTATTTAAATCATTTGTAAATTTCTAACTAATAAGGACCCTAAAATTAATTAGTTTAATATAAGTCCATTACATTTTTCTGATTTTTTTCCAAAGATATTTGTTATAGGATCTGAATCAGGATCCAAACAATTTCTGCACATTGTATTTAATTGTTTTTCTACTTCAGTTTCTCTTGGTATATAATAGCTCTCCTAACATCACCATTATTCCTCTTTTCATGCAACTGATTTATTTGGAGACTCTGAGCTACTTGTCATTCAATGCAATGGATACTCTGGATTTGGCTGAATGTTTCCTACCATGCTATTCCTTGTATGTCCTGAAAATGGTGGCAATATCTAGATATATTTAGGAGCAATTTTCTTAGGCAAGAATACTTCATGGATGATGTCATATACTTCCTACTTTATCATATCAGAAAGTGTATGTTAGTTTTCCTTATTTTTACTTATAAAAACAAACTCAATCAGTGTATGTAGATGATATCAACCTTCATAAGTTCCCTACTCTCGTTTTAGTATCCAGATGACCTACATTCACTAATCCACAAACCATTACAAAATGGTAATTTTCTAATTTAGAATTCCTCTTACTTTTTATAATGAAGACCTTTCATGTATTATCTGTTTGCCTTAAAACATAGTTCCTATAGAAACTACTGGATATTACTAGATTCCTATCTCTTACCAATGTTCAGGGTAATAAATTTGTATCCTGATAATTTTTTAAAGTGACCTTTCAAAAGTGAACTTTACCAATCCATGTTCAGGGTAATGAATTTGTACCCTGATAACTTTCAAAAATGAGAATTTTTGGGGCTGGGAAGGTGGCTCAGTGGTAGAGTGCTTGCCTTGTATGCCTTAGGCCCTGGGTTCGATTCCTCAGCACCACATAAGCAAAAAGAAAAAAGCCGGAAGTGGCACTGTGGCTCAAGTGGTAGGCGCTAGCCTTGAGCTGAAGAGCTGAGGGACAGCGCCCAGGCCCAGAGTTCAGGCCCCACGACCGGACCCAAAAAAAAAAAAGAGAATTTTTATGTTGTTAGACACTTCGTATTCACATACTGTTTTGTAGAAAGGGAATTTCTTTGTACAACCACTTAAAGATAACAAAAAATTTTTTAAAAAGAAAAAAATGAGAATGTTTAAAATATGGTTATAATTCCTAGATTAAGAAAAGAGAGCATCTTCAACAAACTAACAAAGATAGAGCATTCAAGTTAAGTGCTGGTGGCTTATATCTGTAATCATAGCTACTCAGGATACTGAGATCTATGGTTCAAAACCAGCCTTCAATTAATCACCAAAAAGCTGGAAGTGGAGCTGTGATTTGAGTAGAAGAGTGCTAGCCTTAAGCAAAAAAGCCCAGGGACAGTTCCCAGGTCCTGAGTTTAAGCCTTGTGACTACAAAAAAAAAAAAAGAATGTTCATACCGCTTCTCTTTTAAGATTCACATTCATTTCTTCCATGTTCGTATCTGCATGCCCGTGTACAGATCGACCATGAATGTAATATCCAAAACATCTGTGGGACAACAGAAACACTGATATCTATATTTTTAAAAAGAGGAAAAAGGAAAATTAGAAACTCATCTACAAACCAATAAAATCAAGTTTTTCTTAAAATTGCTTCTTCTCACAGACTAAACTCTTGGGAAACATAGGAAAAGTTTAATAAAGTATAAAAAACAAAAAGGATTTTTTTGGAAAGTAAACATAAGTTGGGCACCAGTAGCTCACACCTATAATCTGAGCTATTCCAGAGGTTGTGATCTGAAGATCATGGTTTGAAGCCAGCCTGGGCAAAAATGTTTATGAAAGTTGTATCTCCAATTAACCATCAAAAAGCCAAAAGTAGAGCTGTGTTGAACAATAAAGCTAAGGAACTGTGCCCAGGCACTGAGTTCAAGCCTCAGGACTATCACAAAACAAAAAGAAATGAAAAAAAAAGTTACATAAAGGTATTTCTCAAGAAAGGAGGAAATTTTGATATATGAAAATTTTTCAAGAGTCATAGGATAAATAAACTATTTGGCCGCATAAGAAATTCATAATTAAGAACTGCAAATAAAGAAGTAAAACCTAAGGCAACTCATTTTAACCAACTTTGGAATTAATAGCCAGTGGAAAATTAGACTAAAAATTCAATCACACCAAATCACTTTAAAAACCTCTCTTAATGTAGTCATTACACTCAAAGGGCAAAAAATAATAGGTTCAAAATAAAGTCAGAAAGTACTTACATTACTCATAGAGCACAAATCCACAAACTGTCGAATTTTATCCTCTATGAATCTCTCATAAAAGGCAGCAAAGTACACAGTCTGAAACATTAAGCCAAAATCATGCTAATTAGCTTCCAGATTTCAATTTTCTTTTATAGCCACATTGTTGTATTTTAAGAAGAAAGAAGTTCCAAATAAGAACACAGTGTACTCAAATGTGGGATTGAATAAATAAGTACATCTATAGAAGCTGATTATTGAGGACACTTTCCTAAACACTTTATATTTATTTGTTTATTTATTGCATGTGTATGACAGTACTGAGGCTTGAATTCAAGGCTTGGTGCTGAACTCAAAGCTGGCGCTCTACCATTTGAGCCACAGCACTAGTTCTGGCTTTGTACAACAGCATTCAATGTTTAAAAAGAAAGGATATCACCAAAAAGCTGAAAAGACTAAGCTTTAGACAAGTCTGTGAAACTATAACCAGTTGATAAAGGAAGTCCCAAGGATATCTGAAGAAGATACTTAGAATAATCTTAGAAGTGAGAAGCAAAATATGCAGTTACACAGTGGCTTCTCAGATTGCAAGCTGGTACCCCTTTCTCCTTAGTATAAACCTGTCCTTTGAATGGGCCACATTCCGCTGTCATTCTGCCAGTGCAGCTCAGCATGACCATGTGACCAAGCCCTGACACTTAAACAAGGGAAGTAGGATCATCTCTCCTGCCTTCCTCCTCCATCTCCATCAGTTGTTATGGATCCTGGGTTCCATGCAGCAGGGAGCTGAGTAGAGTAAAGCTGACTTCTGGTCCTGATGGCAGCACCAAGCCATCAATTCAGCCCAGTACTGCTAACCTCTACTCTTCTTTGCCATGGAAAAATAAAGTTCTCTTTAATTTCAGCCATGTCTATACTGATTTATTTTTGTAATATTTAACCAAATTTGAAAAGTTTTAGGTGTACTCCTTTAAGCTCTTTACAATCAGATATATCTGTGATACAGTCACAATGTACACTGGTATACATACAATATATTTCCTTACTATTGTATTAATGAAAACATGACAATTCATGTTCTTGATCCTGTCTTACTTTACTGCTAATTTATTTGTCCTACTTTTGTGTTTGTTACTCACCAGCTCTTTTGTGGGAACCCTAGAGCCTGTGGGACTGCAACTGGCTGCAGGGGATTTGACAGTGTGCTTGAAGTATAAATTATACCACTGGAAAACCCTGGTTGTATGGTTTTTTTTAATCTTATGTTTAAAGACACAGGATTATGAGCATTTGACCTTTTGCAATATTCCTGTCAAAAGACAGAGTCCTGTATGTACTGGATCCTTATCCACACTGCTATGTGCCTTCCTGACTTTTTGTCATCTACCTTGGAATGTGACCTTTTTTCTATTTTCCTGTAACTCCCTTGAGTTTGCCTTGAGCTAATTTGAATGTATAAATCATAGGTTGGAGGTATGGCTTAAGTGGTAAAGTGCCTGCTTAGCAAGTAGAAAGCCCTGAGTTCAAACCTCAGTATTACCACAAAAAAAAAAAAAGGGCCAACCTTGAACGTATACATCAGAGGTAGAGGGAGAGAATTTTGCTTAACCATGTCAGTCAGTTAATCCATCCTTTGTCCCATGGTGGTATGGTATTATTACTTATTTAATATTAAAATTACTAACTGAGATATTGCTGCTTGAGCATTTCTTCATCTATCTACTGCCCTGGAATCTGCTGGTTTGAAGAAGTACCCTCTTTTAAGTTTGAAAAAGAATTTATACTATACAAATAAATAGTGATATACATACATACATACACACATACACACACACACACATAGAGAGAAAGAGAGTGAGAGAGAGAGAGAGAGAGACAAGGGGCTATTCTATGTCTAGAAAGCTTCAGACTCTGAAAGATCTTTCAGAACACACATTACTGACAATGTAAATACTGAAATCAAACTGCCTGGGTTCAAATTCTAGTTCAGCCAATTACTAATTGCATGGTTATAAGCAATTGTTTAACCTTCCTGAGGTTCAAGTTTTCTCGCTTGTAGAATGAGGATGAGCCTATCTATAAGGATCAATGTAAAAGTTAAATAGCTAATATTTATAAAGTAACTAATACAGTGCCTGAATTTCATTCATTATAAGTAATTATTATTACTGCTTCTATAAGCATTCTGCTATAGAAATCAGAAAATGGATCAACAGTTGAGGGTAATCAATATGTAAAGACTTATAGAGAGGTAGTATTAATTAAAAGTATAATTTCTTGTTACCTGCATAATTCCAATGACTAGCCAAAGAGCAATAGACACTGCATATCTCAAAATGCGGCTGTAAGGAGGTAGGTAATCTGATGAGTTTCTAGAAAGACTAGAGGATGAGTCCATTAATGCTAAATTCTTGAATCCCACAACCTGGAGTAAAAAGAAAAAAATATAAATATCTAGCTCTTTCTGCTGTTTGTGAACTTGTGTAACTTTAGTTTTTCAAGGTAAAGGAGTAGAAAGTTCCATTTTCCGTCTGCAAAGTCTCAGTATGATTTCAATGAATCTAATGTATTGATTATAAAACTTATTTTTCAAATAGCCTTTAAAAACATTGCTTCCCAAAAGATGTATGTGAGGTAATAGGTATGTTAGTTAGCTTGATTTAGCCATTCCACAATGTATACATACATTAACTTCTATTGTATACTGTAAATGTATATAATTCTTGTCAACTTAAAAAAACAGCACTACTTCAACTGAAGTTTGCAGTATTTTAAATCATATTCAAAATCCCTGGGGATACAAAACAGAAAGAGGAAAAAGAAAGAGGAATATAGAGAAAAGAAAGAAGGCAGAGTAAGAGTTAATAATTCATACACAACCCTATTAAGGCAAATAGTTAGGTACATGTCACCAATGCAAATAGGTGACAGGTATATTTCTGTCCTATTCAGTACTGAATACTACTCAGAATACTATTTTTTATAATTCCAACCATATTCATAAGGTAACTATAAATATAATAATGCAGAACATAGTCCAAAGTAGGTGTTCAATAAAAATCTTTTGAAAAATATCATCCTTATGTTGGTTCTAACACAGGAGAGAAAACATGGATCCTTGGGGAGAGTGAGTTTTGAAAGATTAGACACAGTAGATATTTGGTATTTGTGGTTGCATGGTTCCAAGGAGAATACTGTGAATGTTTTGAGTGCACAGAGCTCAGTGCTGCACTGCAGATGCTTGATTCATTTTTCCCGGCTGCTGCTCAACTGTCCCTTAACAAATCTCCAGTCTTCATTAAATTTCACTACGCTTTTGGGGGCATACTATCACAAAGTCAAGGAGAGGGAATACTCAGAGGACCACATAGAGATTTAAACACAACTGCTACAAGATGGGACTGGCAGAGCTTCACAGCATCAGGTGTGGATGTTCAGGTGGGGGCTTACTACTTTTAGTTTTGAAATCTTTTTGATTAAAAAAAAATTATTAGTTGTTTTGCCTGTGCTTGATGAAAACTGCATGTCATAAAATAAATGAGTAAGGCAGGTTTCCTGTATCTGGCTTTATCTCAAAGCTATAAAATCAAATATAATCTCTAAGGGATATGAACACTGATATTTTATGTAAGTTCCGAGGTGGGGGTGGGGGAGTTCTGATACAAACCAGTGGTTTCAGAATTTAAGAGCAATCAGATTCACGGAGCTAGAAAGTAGCATCATGGTAAGGAGGAGCTGGGGTAAGAAGGGCATGAAGAGCTGGAAAAGAACGGTAGTGGGAGTTGTGCTCAGCCATGCAAGTGCAGTTATATACTTAAAAATAGTTAAGCTTGGAAGCTTTATGTTGTAAGTATTTTAACATATCTTACTTGTAATTTTTTTTGTGTGTGCCAGTCCTTGAACTCAGGACCTGGGCACTGTCCCTGAGCTTCTTTTGCTCAAGGCTACTAATTGAGCCCAGTGCCCTTTCTGGCTTTTTCTGTTTATGTGGTTCTGAGGAATCAAATCCAGGGCTTTATGCATACTAGGCAAGCACTCTACCACTGAGCCACATTCCCAGCCTCTTACTTGTAATTTTTTTATTTTTCTTTTGTGGGAAGGAGAAAAGGATTGAAAAGAAAGGCATTACAATTTTCTAAAGGGCCTGAGCATTCTTGCTCATTACTGTTTTCTGCTCAAAGTTGGTGCTCTACTAATTGAGCCAGCTTTTTGCTGGTTAATTGGAAATATGAGCTTCACAGACTTTTTTTCCTTGAGTTGGCTTTGCTCTGTGGTCTCAGCCTCCTGAGTAGCTGTATTACATGTGTGAACAACTAGCACTTGCTAGTATTGTTTTGATAACAATTTTCAACCTGTAGAACACTCTTCCATGAGCACTGTTGTAATTACATTAACATTTAGAAAGTACCAGTAAGTTGCATTTAAATTTGTAAAACAGTTTATACCTCCAAAAAGAAGAGGACAGTAAGTACTTGAAAGAGTGGATTAATTTTTCTCACAGTCTGAATCTCATTCCATTCATTTGCTACAAAGTACGTTCTCCAAATGCTCACAGGAACAGTGGCACTCCGAACACCACCTTCACCTGGTAAGAGAGATAAAATTAGTAAAATTAGTAAAATCTTTTTTCATTTTTGTTCTGCAAGGGTAAAAAGGGAATTCTTGTACAAATGTTTATTTCAATTACCTTCAACAGCCTTAAGAACTTTTCCTTTAGGTCGCTCCCAATCAATAAAGAATATATCTATGGTAATCTGGGATATGAGTTTATGCAAAAATTGCAGAGCCTGAAAACAACATACAAAAAACAAAGTATTAGTATTAAGCCTATTATGAAACCAATATTTATTCTTTAAGAAAGACACAGTGATGACAAGAGTACATAAATTTTACAAGTGACTTCAGATGGAATTCTAATACCATTAGAAGACCACTAGATTCTCATATCATCCAGAATCACCAAACTTGTAAAATTGTCATATGCCTATTAATTTACCTTCCCTTTTTCTCTCATTAAAATAGATTAAAAAACACAGAAGACATTCTTTGATAACTGACTCTTTCTCCCAAAGTTTTGTAGGTTATCTGACTTATTTATAAGTAAAGGTATTTGTAAGTAATTTTAAGTAATTCACTAACTTTAAGTTTTATGATGTCCTCTCTTTATTTTTTTCTATCTCTGGTATAGACATTCCTAATATTTTTAAATGTTGTCGAAACATATGATTGTCACTTATAGGAACATGTTTAAACTGAGGCATGCTTCCTGTTTGCATTATTTTGGTTAAAGGGAAAAAAAAAATCTAAGTAGGAGCCAATGACTCTCCCCAAGGAACTCCTTCTTCAATGGGAAAATCAGAGACCTACCTATTCATTACTATACAGTGGGATGGGAACAGAGAGGCATGGGAAGAGCCTCATCTACTACAACAGAGAACAGGGAAGCTAGGAAGGAGTTGCCAGAGGAAGAAGAGAATGAAAAGAATATGGAGGCAAACAAAATTTCTAATTTTAGCACTTTATCTAGAATGTTACTTTTTTACCCATGAAGAACAGAGACAAAATTCATGACTGGAAGCATTTTGTCCCATTATGCAACGCATCATTAGATTTTAAAGAAGAAAATTATACACTGAAATATCATTTTATCAAAGTAGCTACAATTCATGGTAGTCAAAACTTGTCTTGAGCTTCTTTGAAAAAATTACTTCAGATAACTTATTGAATAATATACGTAAAGGTGCATTTTCTATTGTAAAGTACAATAATTCATGCTTCCTTTCAAAACCAAAGTTAATTTTATTACAAAGATTTTGAATGTATCTTATTTGTCAAGATTTAGTAGTTTATTAGCAGGCCTTTTACTTTGGTAAACTTCCCTTTGAAGCTTACCTTCAGAGCAAAAGCACATCCCACATAAGTAACAAAACGTTCTTCTTGAATTGACATTGGTAGCAAAACAGAGACAGACTTCTGTGCCTATAATTAAAAGTTCTTGGTCAATAAAACCACAACAGATTTTTGTTAAACACAATTTATAAACCACAGAAAGCACAAAATAGGGAGCTAGGAAAGTACTTAATAAATGGCACGCTCAGGGGATGGTGAGTTTAGGATCTGCCTTGGAATTCTTGTTCGGAAAATAGCCCCAAATGAACAGTTTTCTTATACCCATGTTTTCTCTCATATTTGGAAGTCAGATCTAAATTATCAACAAATATGAAAACATACAGGGTCATATGCATATACACATAAACATACTGCCTAAAGTATAAACAACTAACTTACAGTTCAACATAATGAATACCAGGAAGATGAAACAGATGTTGTCTAGATGGAGGGAAGGGACAAGGGGCAGTGAGGGCAGATGAATGGAGAGAGAATAGGTGAGTGAACACAGCCATAATACTCAATGTACACATGTGAAAATAGAACCAGGCAACTTGAGGGTGTGTGTGGGCTTGGGAGAGATGGGGGAGAATGACGAAAGGGGTAATACCGATTAAGAACTATTTATTATTACTGATCAAGATGCACTGTACTAATAAATTGATATGTTGAACTGAAAAAAATAGTTCTCTCATAAACTGAGTTTGCCAGTTATTCAGATATTGTCATTTAGGTTAAATTTAGAAACTCACTCACTTTGAAGAAAATAAGCCAATAAAGACCTGTTCCCACTGTGATGATAAAAAACACATTGGCCAGATCACCAGCATAGTACATCAAGAATTTCATCACTGCCTGCAATTTAAAAAGAATTATAATGGTTAGACTCCCTCCATCCATTTACCATTTTTCCAAGTAATATTACTTTTAATAATATTCTGTCCACTAATTTTCTCAAGCCTAAAGCCTTCTTTATGAATCTATGTATCATAAATTATATGGACCGAGTCCTCTCCTGCACATACCTTTTGGATCCTTACTTTTCATTCCGTTCCCAGTAGTCTCCTTTCACCCTTCTAATCTTTCACTAAGAAAGTGGAAACTGCTTTCACATGTTCTTTTTTTTATTTTTTATTTTTATTTATTTATTTTTATTGTGAAAATACTGTACAGAGGGGTTACAATTACATGGGCAAGATAATGAGTACATTTCTTATCAAGCATTGTAGCCTCCTCCTTTGTTTCCCCTTCCCATCCCTTCCCATCCTCCCCCCGCCCCCCCCATCCAATCCTCCCCCCACCACACCAAAGTTGTAAAGTTTGTTTTCGACATACCGACTTGTACATCTCATTGTTGCAATGGGTCTATCTGTATCCCTATTTAAACGATTTGTTTTTCCCCTTCCCCTGCACAACTTATACCCACATGAAATACAGTGAAAGCAGGAGTTATACTGTGGGGGAGGGTCAAATTTTCTTTTGGTGGATATCTGCACTACATCTATCTTTCACATTTGCACCAGACTTGGTTTTCTAAAATTAAAATTGGATTATGTTACTTCCTTTCTTAAAAATATACAATTAACTCTCTTCATTTTAAATATAAATTCTTAAGCCATGAGGTCCTTTACAATGTGGACCCAAATTAGCTTTTTATTTAGCTCTTTCACTAACTGTAACCACTCAGTGATTAATTACTCTATATTTAAATCTCAAATACTTTGGGGATGAAAGGAGCATTATTTTTCCCTTTCTATCTTGGGCAAACTCTCATGATCCCTGAGGGCACAGACCTCAGAGATGTGTTTGCTTTCTGATAGAGTGCCAGGCCCTCAGACAGTAGGTCCTCAGTGACTATTAGGGAACAAATAATTCAGCATACATTTCAATTTTTTGGAGAGCTTTTCCTGACTATTTCAAACATCAAATCAAACCCTCCTGCTCCAATTCCTTAGCACATGGAGTTAAGATACCCTTGTTAAAGAAGTTACCATGTAGCCTTTTCTCATGATTTTCATCAGTAAAATGCATACAGTAACTTTTGTTGGAAAAAGCTGAATAGAAAATTTAACCTCTATCTTATTTCAGCATGTACAAGATGGTAGTAATATCATTAATACATAGTTTCATAGCACTATTGAAAGAATTAAATGAATTATATACATAAAACTTTTAAAATTCCCTGGAACATGGCTAGGCATATTTTGTTTTTAATTTAAAAAGACTAAATAATGAGTTGGGCATGGTGGCACACACCTGTAATTCTAAATACTCAGGATTATACTTTGAGGTTAGCTTAGGCAAGAGACTTTGTAAGATCCTATCTTAAGCAATATAAAACTGGGCATGGGAATGAGGAGAGGGTGACATTGTCCAAAAAGAAATGTGCTCTTTACCTGACTTATGTAACTGTAACCCCTCTGTATATCACCTTTATAAAAACAATGATTTTTTTTAAAGCTGGGCAAGCACTTACAACATGTTATCCCATCATCCCAGCTATGCAGGAAGTATACATAGGAGGATTTCAGTCTAGACTAGCAGAATAAAAAAAAAAAAAAAAGATTCTATTTTTCAGGGTGGTAGAGAGTGGTAGAGAGGTCTCAGGTGGTAGAGAGCCACCAAAGTCGATACAATGAACTTGGAATATTTTGGGGGTATTAAGATAGGAAAATTTTCCTTAATAAGACAGTAAAATCAGATACGATAATAAAAGAAAAAATAGGTGTGATAATATCAAAATTAAATGTGTCAAATTTGTGACACAATTTGAAATGTGACAATAATCAAATTTTATCGATAAAGGACCACATGGATAACAGGTAATTGGAGAAAATAATATCTTGGGAAAAAAGCATCTAAAACCAAAAAAGGGATTAATATTTATTAAGTTTATTATTAATATTTATTAAAAGTCTTTCATATAAACAAGAAAAACTATAAGCCTAACTGAAAAAACAGTTAAGGGGTCTAAATAGGAAATTCACACAAAGAAAAACTCAAGTGATTGAAAGATACGAAGAAGCCAGGGACTGGTGGCTCATGCCTGTAATCCTAACTACTCAGGAGGATTGCAGTTCAAAGCCAGCCTAGGCATGAGAAGCTGTGAGACTCCTATCGCCAATTAACCACCAGAAAACTAGAAGTAGTGGCTCAAAATGGTAGAGCTGTGGCTCAAAATGGTAGAGCACTACTAGGCTTGTTCAAAAGAGCTCAGGGACAGCATCCAGGTCCTGAATTCAAGCCCCATGACTGGAAAAAAAAAGTATATGAGCAGTGGCTCATGCTTGTAATTCTAGCTATTCAGGGGGCTAAGAACTGAGAACTGAGTAATTAAAAGTAAGACTCTTATCTCCAATTAACCACTCAGAAGCTGGCAGTTGATCTGTGGCTCAAGTGGTAATGCTAATCTTGCTCAAAACCGGTCAGAGACAACACTCAGACCCTGAGTTTAAGCCCCAAAACAGACACACACAAAAAAAATATACACACATATAAAAATACAAAGAATAATAAGAGACAGTAAAATCAATAGTGGTATGATGACTATTAGCCTGGAAAAAAATGAAAAGGTTGGCAAAACATCAAGTGTTAAGATGGGCAAAAACTAGAATGTATCTCAGTGGGAATGTAGACTGGCATATAACACAATGGGAAGAAAATGAGGTGTGTATGTATGTATACTATGATTTAGCAATACTTATGCTAATTTAATTTACAACTCAAAGAAATGTAAAGCAACTTTCTTACTCATCTTCTATATCTTTTGAAAAGGGTCCAAAGTAATTTTTATAAAATACAAGTTATTTTTTAAATTCCTGTGATACCTGTAAATCAATTATAGGACTTCCAATGCGCCTCTTCCACCCTGCTGTCTTCAAAAGAGATGATAACACAGCTAGTCCACCTAACACACCCAAAGCAATCTAAAAAAAAGGAAAAAAAATTAGAATTAGTATGATTCCTCTCATCAGTATTTAAAAATACTGTAAATAAAAAGTAAGAAGTGCATGCTGGGCCCTGGTGGCTCACGCCTGTAATTCTAGCTATTCTGTAGGCTGAGATCTGAGATCATAGTTCAAAGTCAGACTGGGCAGGAAAGTCCATGAAATTCTTATCTCCAATAAATCACCAGAAAACCAGAAGTGGCGCAGTGGCTCAAGTGGTAGAGTGCTAGCCTTGAGCTGAACAGCTGAGGGACAGTGCCCTGGCCCAGAGTTCAAGCTCCTCAGCCGACACACAAAAAAAGGAAGAAGTGCTTGTGTTGGTGGTTTGTTCCTGTAATCTTAGCTTCTCAGTAGGCTGAGATCGATGTTTGAAGCCAAGTGGGCTGAACAAATTAGAGGTTCTTACCTCCAAATTAACCAGCAAAAATCCAGAGCTGTGGCTCAAGTGCAGTGTACTAGCATTGAGCAAAAAAGCTCAGGGACTGCACCCAGGCCCTGAGTACCAGCACAAAAGAGAAAAAACAAGTGTTCAAAGAATGGCACAGTTGGGGGCAGTTGTAAGGCCACAGGATCCATGGTAGAGTTTCACTGGCCAAATCTGAGGAAATTTGAGCAAGAAAATGAACAGTAATTGATTATAATCACCTAAAATAAATATCTACAGGAAGTGGTGCTGTGGTTCAAGCGGTAGAGCGCTCCCCTTGAGCTGAAGATCACAAGGACAGCGCCCAAGCCCAGAGTTCAAGCCCCACGACAAAAAAAAACCCCACTTATTAATAAAAAAAATAAATATCAACATGTATATACTACTTTAAAGAAATAACTGAATAAATAAACTAAGTGGGCAATGGGAAAGCAATGACATTTCAATTCATAAATATAAGGGGAATTAGGAAAACTTAAAAACATGATCAGGCAAATATCACATAATACTTTCTGCAGGGAAAGATCATTAATGGATGCTAAAATTAGAAGGCAAAATAATAAGCAGGATATTTGCATAATTTCAAAGTATCTCGTGAGATACTGGTTAACTACAAATGGAATAATATGGATAAGAACCTTGCAGAAACTATCTTGCAGAAACAAAATTATTATCACCACTAATAAATAATAACATCAAGGGTCTACTGAAGTACTTTGATATGTGTGTGTGTGTGTTTGCCAGTATGGGGATTGAACTCAGGGCCTTGGTGACAGTTGTATCTGAGCTTTTTTCCTCAAGTCTAATGCTCTACCACTTGAGCCACAGTTTCACTTCCAGCTTTCTTGGGTAGTTAATTGGAGGTTATAATCTCACAGATTTTCCTGCCTGGGTTGCCTTTTAGGTCTTAGCCTCCTCAGTAGCTAAGATTACAAACATAGGCCACCAGTGCCTGGTTCTTTTTTTGTGTATGTGAACTCAGAGCTTCAACTCCATCCCTTACTTTTTCACACAAGGACAGGGCTCTACCATTTGAGCTACAGCCTTCTTGCTGGCTAATTAGAGGTAAAGGGCTAGGCTAGCTTCAAGCCTCTATCTTCAGAGCTCAGCCTCCTGAGTAGCTAGGATTATAGGCATAAGCCACTACTACCTGGCAATATTAATTTCTTGATTACAATCACTGTATGATTATCATATAGTATGATATATGGTATATATATATATATATATATATATGATATATAAAATGTCAGTATTAGTGTTGGTCAGAGCAAGAGTATATGGCAAATACAAACTTTGACAACTTTCTGTGTATCTAAAGCTATGTATCTTTTTATTAGCTTGAATTAGTTATTCGGAATTATGCCTTAATGAAAAATAATGTAAACATTTTAAAAGATTAATATATACTCACATCTGTCTGGACATAGGCTTCTCCTTGATTCATTTCATATTTGACTGAGAAAGAAAGCTGATATTTAAAAGAAAACAAATTAGCCTTACTGAAATTATATAACATATACATACTTTTAATATAAAAAATAAATTTGTAGATGGATGTCTTTCTCACTTAAGCTTCTTCAAAGCATTATGGGACTTGTGAAATTGAGAGAAAGAACTAAGTGTGCATAGCTAAGACCTTTCCATGCTCATTCAGGATCAGCCTTTAGGAGGTACAAGGTGTCTCTCTGGTGTATACATGCCCTCCCAGGCATGGAAGCCCTTCTATGTTGTAGTGAATTGTGGCTGCAAGTCCAAACTTTATTCTCATTATTTACTTTAACACTACTAACTATAAAGCTTGTGGTTTTAATCTCCTTCTGCATGTTAAGTGTATCCCTACTCAATGGGCTTTAGATTGGTGAACACACATATGCCCATTTATAAATCTTTTGTGTCTGGTTTACTTATGCAAGAAGACAAAAGGCAAAGTGTTCCAGAAAGGACAGGAACAGATGTTGCATATCTTATCATGCCCTGGTCTCTAACAGAGATGTTCAATTACTTGTGAGTCTTCTACTGAAAAGTTTAATTCATTCTTGTATTATTATTCTGAGGATCCATAAGAATTCACCTTTCACCATTAGTAGTTAAAACTAGTAAAACTTGACAATAGGGTTTGCTAAAAACTTAAAAAAACATTGTTGTTTGACTATTATGTAAACTACATCAGCATTATGTTTACACTTAGAAGGGCACTGATTAGTAAAGAACTCACCTTCACAGATTGGCTATTAGGATCTCTGATGTCAATGTCACTGTAGGCAATGGTGATTAAGGGAGGGTATATGTTTCCATTTTTTGTGTTGGGTACAAGGTAGATGCTATTTACAAGAAAATACATTTATAATTATGAATGTATCTAGGCCTGTAAGCATAATTTATCATTTCTTTTACATGCAATATAGGTTGTCATGATGATCTCAGAACTAACCAGTGAATAAGACCTAGAAAAGATTAAATATAACAATATTACCTAATGTTAAGTGGTCAAAACTTTAATATTAAAGTATATTCTCTGAGATCAATTAGAAACTCTTTTGAGGAATGTGTTTAGTTCAGTATTAGAGTATTTGTCCTTATCAAAATAACAACAACAAAAAAACAGAAAAAAAATACCAACCCAAAACACAAAGAGAATTTTTTGGGTCCAGGTCTAATAAAACTTACAAAGGAAATTACTGAAACATTGTAAATCATCCTTAAAGAGTAGTGGTACATGAAGCCATTAGAAAGGCAGATAATATCCTGACTTTCATATAAGATTCTTGAAAAAAAAAAGTGTCACATCTAGTATCAATTGAGGTACAAAGCAGAGTACATTTTACCAAATATATTCCCTCAGTACTATATAGTAAGTGAACTCAAAACAGAAAGTGCTGGCATGGTTTCATCAAGAACAAGTCAAGCTTGACTAGACTTTATTTCATTTTTATTAGAGATACTAGACTAACAGAATGAGGAAATATTAAAACCACAGTACATTTGGATTTCAGTTGGCCACATGATGAAGCTATGGTGTTATTCTTATCTCATAAGGTAACTTTTGAGTCAAAGTAACAGTGAAAAAAAGAAAAGTGTCTATTGAAGTGCTTTAAAGTGCTACACACACACACACACACACACACACACACACACACACACACACACACACAAACACATACATACATATATATCAATCTAAATTGCTTTTCCTAAGGGTATTCACAGTATACACCATAATATACTAGAGTGAGAATCAGTTATGATTCAGTGAGAGAAATTTTACACTGGAAAAGACAAGAGAGCCTGGGCTTCTACTCTAAGATTGCATCACAGTTAAGAGTATCCTAAGAAAGGATGTAGGGAAGTACTGTATTGCTAATTAACCTGGGTCAACCTAGAACAATAGCCATGAAAGGAAATGAGAATGGGAGACTGAACTGCTAACAATCATTCAGAAGGCTCATATTAAGATACACACTTCAGAGGCTGGGAAGGTGGCTCAGTGGTAGAGCGCTTGCCTTGCATGCCTGAGGCCCTGGGTTCGATTCCTCAGCACCACATAAGCAAAAAGAAAAAAAGCCGGAAGTGGCACTGTGGCTCAGGTGGTAGAGCGCTAGCCTTGAGCTGAAGAGCTGAGGGATAGTGCCCAGGCCGAGAGTTCAGGTCCCACGACCGGACCCAAAAACAAAACAAAACAAAAAAAGATACACACTTCAGCTCACTGGTATTTATCTTCTCTTCCTTTTTTGTTTGTTTATGTTTTTGTTTTGTTTTTGGTGCCAGTACTAAGGCTTGAAATCAGGGTCTGGATGCTATTCCTGAGCTTTTGTGCTCAAGACTAGTGCTCCCTACCACTTGAGCCACAGCTCCACTTCCGCCTTTTGTGGTTAACTTGAGATAAGAGTCTCACAGACTTTCCTGCCCAGGCTGGCTTGGAACTATAATTCTCAGATCTCAGCCTCCTGAGTAGCTAGGATTATAGGTGTGAGCCACTGGTACCTAGCTTCTTACTCTATTAATACATGTAGTTAGGTCTAGATGAAGTATGACCTAACTAACTCTACATGTTTTTCTGTTATAACACCTTTTCCCCATTGGGTTTTCACCTTTATTGGTCTGTACCATTCTAGAAATACCTAAGATAAGGATATGTATTATTCCAATTCAGTTGTCTCTGCTTTTATCTGATAATTACTGAAAAACATTTTCCATTTCCGTTATGACATTTTCCCATACACTTCAAACTTAATTTAGTCATTAGACATTGGTTTACCTCAGTGATATTTGGGTAGCAATTCGAACTACTTTTGGCTGATTCCCTAGGTCATTTTCTCGTCCACTCACTGCATCCACTAAGAAAATGCGCCGAGTAAGAAGCCACTTGTTAGGACTGCTATCTTTTATTATAAAAAGAGAAAAAGAAGATTGCATTAAAAAATATTCTAGAATTGGTAGATGGCTCTCAAGAAGTTTTTTGAACACATTTAAGATCAAAAAACAAAAGCTACTGTTATAAGAAATTATTGACATCTTTATCTCACTTGAATGTCTTCTAAATGTTTGAATTTTTTAATCAATTGGATTTTATAGCATGGATAACAATGAAAGAAATTAATTAGTCCAAAAAGTAGATTAAGAACAGCTTGAAGAAAAAGCCTCGGGCTGGGAATGTGGCTTAGTGGTAGGGTGCTTGCCTTGCATTCATGAAGCCCTGGGTTCAATTCCTCAGTACCACATAAACAGAAAAAGCCAAATGGCTCAAGTGGTAGAGTGCTAGCCTTGAGCAAAAGAAGCTCAGCACCAGTGACCAGGCCCCTGAGTTCAAGCCACAGGACTGGCAAAAAAAAAAAAAAAGAAAAAGAAAAAGAAAGAAAAAGCCTCATTTTGGCCTGGTGCCAGTGGCTCACACCTGAAATCCTAGTTACTCAGGAGGCTGAGATCTGAGTCAGTGAGACTCATCTCCAATAAACCACTCAGAAAACTGGAAGTGGTACTGTGGCTCAAGTGGTAGAACACTAGAGCTGAGGGACAGCACCCAGGCCTAAATTTCAAGCCTCACGACAAAAAAAAAAAAAAAAAAAAATAGAATCTGCAACCTTCTGTTAGTGGTTTATTAAATTATGCAGGTGATTTATTTACTGATTTGTGGTCAGAAAAAGTATAGTATGTGAGATGTCTTACCTTGGTTAACAAACATTGTGTTGTATTTCAGATTTAGATTTAACACAGGCACGGCCCAAATATTTTGTTGTTGATTTTCATCAGTATATTCAAGGTAAATATCATAAAATATAGGAGTGGGAAAGTCAGTTAAGATCTTAGACATAGGAATCTCACACTGGAAAATAAAATTAAAAATAAAAGTATCACAACTTTTAAAAAGCCTACTTACTATATTTGAAATTTCAGGTTTTCAAAATAAAGTATATCTATGTGTGACTTCTAAAACATGAATTCGTAAATATGATTCTTTTTGAAGGGGAAAAAAACCCAATGCCCTCAAACTGTAACAGTATTGAATTGCTCTGATCTTGACCTCTAGAGCACATATGGAGAAGATAAACCTTCATTCCCAACATTAAATGCACATCAGTGCAGAGGTTTTAAAACCATTATTGTCCAATGGAATAAAATTTCAGTTCTTTTGATGGACAATAATGTCAATGACTTGATTCCCTTTAGCAGAGCTTAACTATTCACTGCTTTCTACAAATCTATGGCCATGTATTCAGAGTAATCTACTGCAGTTCCCAATTATGCTATACCATTCTTTCTCTGATGTTGTAAATGCAGATTCTGCCTGACATTTCCTTATAGGCTGAGTTCTGTTTAATGCAGAATTCTATAATAGTCATTATAGAAGCCCAAGAATCACTTAACTCTGTGAGCCTTTGTATATTTACCTGAGAATTGGTATCTTATACATATCCATGGCACAATTTTTTTTTTTCCGTCAGTAATGGGGCTTGAACACTGGGCATGGGTGCTATCCTTCAGCTCTTCAGCTCAAGGCTAGCGCTCTACCACTTGAGCCACAGTGCCATTTCTGGCCTTTTCTGCTTATGTGGTGATGAAGAATCAAACTCAGGGCCCCATGCATGCAAGGCAAGCTCTCTACGATATTCTCAGCCCTGCAAATTTTTATATTTGTCAATACAGCTGTTTTGCCTACTAGGCTATGAACCTGAGGCCAGGATATATGTAATTACCATGGTTTCAAACCTAACAGAATATTTACTTTACAATTTATCTGATGCAAGACTGCACAAATTATCTAATCTTACTGAGCACCATTTCATTATCTGTGAAGAACAGATGAGAATCTCACATAGATATTTTATGAATCAAATGGGACAATGTACACTGTATTGGGTACTTAACAAGTATTGATTCTCCTAGCCCATGTAAACATACAATAACAGTTCTTTTATAAAATGAAAAAGTAACATATAAGCTATTTAAAAAAAAAAAAGTTAGTTCATTTACATGACAAAATTGTAGAAACTATAAAACAAAAATAACCCTAAATAAAGCCACCCAAGACAACCACTGTTAAAAAAGTTATTTATTTTCTTCAACTGGTTTGCATGATGGTATTTTAGGTTGTGGTTTTGTTCTATGTATGTATATGTGGTATTTTATCAAGAAAACATTTTTATTCACTACTACCTGTCTTTCAGATGTTTAATGGATAACAATATTTCTTTATATTTGAATTCCAAAATGAAAAGTCATGCAAAAAGAAGAAAGGAAGGGGGAAAATAAGAGGGAGAGAAAAAGATGTCTTTTCATTTGTTATTGGGGGTTAGAGTGAAGATACTAAAAATAAGGTCATGTTTTTAACTATTCAAAAGTATCATTACTTTTCAAGACCTGTAATACTAAAAAGAGTAGATAAATAATTGACTATGAGACCCTGAGGATGTTTAAGACCCTATGGATGACAAGGAACTCTCTTCTTCCTGATTAAATTAGTGTTTTCTGTGAACAAATAATAATAAACTATATTAATAATATAGTTTCTTCCCTACTGAGTTCACTGGAGTTCAAAATTTCATATGCCATTCTAATTGTTGCTGATATATTTTCAAAAATAAAGACAAAATGCAGACTGTCCACTGTAGTTCAAACTTACATTTTGTTGATAGGTTGTTCCAAAAGAATAAGCAGCATTTAGTCTTGTCTCTGTATCTGGACAAAGCTTTAGCAAAAGAATACAAGTGATAAATATTTCTTACAAACATTTTCTTTGCTTAGAGTCAAGAGTTTTCTAGATCCCACATGGATATATGCTCTAACACTTACATAATGTAGTAAGGCTAGGATAGCTAAGGGAAATATCTGTGTTATATTTACAGTAAAAACTTAAAAAAAAAAGGTTTAAGAAATTCCTATTTAAGGGATCAGAAAAAAAATTACCAGTGGTTTGTAATTGAGATGCTAGCAATTATCTAGTCTTTACACTTCGTGTTTGCATGAGGCATAATTAAAAAGTATTAGTAATTCTTTAGCTAGAACCATGCTCACCTGTAAAATACCTCCTTCTAAACTTTGCCACTTGAGAAAATTTCCTCTTATATCATAGGAAGCAGCAACAAACTTCAGTTTTGTGTTCTGATTAAAGAAAAACAACAATAAAATAGTCCATTTAAAAGCAACATTATGTAAGATATTTTTATTTTTACTTTTTTAAATTGAAAAATAAATTCAATTATTTTCACACCTAAGAGAACTGTACTTTTTTAACTTAAAAATTATTACTTCAGAATTGAGAGGCAGTATTAGGGACAGAAATTTCCTTTCAAACTTATTAAATAGAGAGGTTTGAACGTGGGGAAAAATATCATTCCTGCATTCTGGCAAGTTTAAAGGGTAGAGGTAGGGCTCAGCATGGTGGCTCATGCTTGTAATACAAACTACTTGGGAGGTAGTGAGAAAGGAAGAATAACATTTGAGAACAGCCACATCAAAGTTAGTGTGAGACCTTATCTCAACAACAATCTAAAAAAGGAAAAGAGCTGAGGACATGGCTTAGTGGTAAAGTGTTCAATTAACGAGCACAAGACCCTGGTATAATCCCCACAGTAAAAGGCGGGAGGTGGATTATAGCCTATAAAGTGCTGGGTCATATCACAGAGACTCATGAAATATTAGGAAATATTTCTTAAAATTAAGAATAGAGATAATTTTGTATTTGGTGGTGGAAGTTCGCATCTCTATTCTACAACTTACTACTTGCTGCTACAATCCAATAACCCAGAGCTAACTATATACTTCAGAAAGATAGCTAACTGCTCTTTAGTTCTTATAAACAGCTGATACCTATAGTTTTGTATCTAATTTTTTAAAATAACCTTAAAAACTTAAGAATTGTGATTAGTAATTTTATTAGCTTTGGAAGTTGCAAATCAAAATGTAGCTATCATTTACTGATTTAGAGACTTGTACCTGGTTTTGTTCTTTAAAACTGTAATTTCTAGGAAGAGGGGTAGTACTGAGTACTTGAGGTGCCAATCCAAGCTTGTCTCCATAAAACAGCCATGGAAGATTCTGTCTCCTAAAAACAATTACATTTGTTCTAATACGAGAAATATCTCTTATTATTAATCTTCATAAAAGTAACTGTGCTGCATTTGATTCAAATGGCAGTTATCCCAAAATATCCTCACCAAAATGGAATCGAATGAACAGTACTTAATCCAGCAGTATTTTCAAAGATATACTGAAATACTCGGCATGCATCAAATGTAGTAGCATCATAAGAATTCATGTTCATCACACAAATATTTCCGAGAGCTTGACAAGATGTTAGGTTGGCATACATCTACAAAACAACAATGGCAAAGAAACATAACATGATATTAATTGTATAATCAAGAGTTGATATGAAAAATAAGCTAATTTTAATTTTATTCATTGTATTAATTCTTTTTTTATTTTCTTGCTTTCAAATACCATTCCAGTAGCTTTGGTAGAAAAGAAATGCTCCATATAGGCAAAAGGAATAAGTACTTTAATTATACATTTTTAGGCTAAAATACAAAGACAAGTAACTGAAAGAATTTAGTAAAATTTAGAACATGAGCTTGGCACCAGTAGATCATGCCTGTAATCCTAGATACTCAGGAGGTTGAAATCTGAGGATCGTGGTTCAAAGCTAGCCCAGGCAGGAAAGCCTCCAATTAACCACCAGAAAACTGGTGCTGTGGCTCAAGTGGTAGAGCACTAGCCTTGAGCTCAATTGCTGAGGGACAGTGCTCAGGCCCAGAGTTCAAGCCCCATGAAAAACCAAAAAAAAAAAAAAAAAAAATATATATATATATATATATATAAAACATGAGAATTAAAAAATCTATTAGGTAGAGGGGCTGGGGGTTTAGCCCAGCGGAAGGGCGCCCACCCGGCACACGCAAGGCCCTGGGTTCGGTCCTCAGCCCTGGAAAAAAAAAAAAAAAAAAAAAACAACAAAAAAAAACCTATTAGGTAGAATATTTACATCTCAAAGAAGAGTAGAGTTTGCATATTTGATTTGACAGATATAATCAAATTCATTTTGTATAAGTACTTTGTTTTATGAACAACCAAACAAGATCAAACTGGGTGTGTTAACCTCTCAACTTCTCTCAACTTTCCCTACCAGGAAAATGCAACTGTCCAAAACTTTAGAGTAGGGTTGGGAAGGTGGCTCAGTGGAAGAGGGCTTGCCTCGTATGCCTGAGGCCCTGGGTTCGATTCCTCAGGACCACATAAGCAAAAAGAAAAACAAGCCGGAAATGGCGCTGTGGCTCAAGTGGTAGAGTGCTAGCCTTGAGCTGAAGAGCTGAGGGACAGCGCCCAGGCCCAGAGTTCAGGCCCCACGACTGGACCCCCCCCCAAAAAAAACACACAAAAAAACAAAACAAAAAGTTTAGAGTGAACTAACTTCTTTTCCTCTCTTTATCCAATTCACCTGTAAATCCTATTGGCTCCATTTTCTAACTATGAAGATAGGCACTTCATTCATTTCTATGGTGCCATTTTGTTCACAGTTCTATTCTCCCTCACTCAGATTATTAAAACAATATTCTCAACAATGGAAACTGCTATGTCCACACCCCAACAAAATCTGTTCTCCATGTATAGCAATACTTTCAAACCTGAAGTAAGATCATGTCTTCCTTTGCACACAAATTCTGCTTTCAGAGGAAAACCCCTTGATCCTTCCCAGAGCCACTTGCTACACTTCTGTACTCATCACTTTCCACTTGCCCTATTCAGTCTGCTGAAGCAGACTGAACTCTTGCTCTGTCACCTTTGGTCCTGCTGTGGTGTCTGCTAAGACCATTCTTCCCCTACACATTTCCATGGTTCATTTCACTTTTAGGTCTTTGCTCATAATACATGCCTGTCCTGACCACCCCTACCTAAAAACAGCATGCCTATACTCTTTTTTTTATGTTCATTACCCTGATTAATTGTCTTCCAAGATCTTAGTGCAATCTGACACTTAAGACTATTAACTCTATGTGGAATTCATTTTTCTGTTTTTTTTTTTTTTTCCTGGAGTATCTAAGCTGATGGAGAATAAGGCCTGCTATACATTAGGAATCAATAAATGTTTACTAATTGGCAAATGTTTACTAAGTGACTTTCCTCAAACTGTCAACTGCTGCCAGATAAGCCTAGAGGTGTCTATTTGTATAATATGAATAATTGTTTCTTTACATACTCTCTGTTAGCCCACCAGAAAGGCTTTATTTTTCCTATAAAATATCCTATCTATGTAGAATATAATATACTTAAGAGAGAAAACTTTTAGGCTAAGAGTGATGCTCAAGTGGTAAAGCACATGCTTAAAAATCTCCAGGTCTGGAGATTTCCCAGGGGCTGGGAAGGTGGCTCAGTGGTGAAGTGCTTGCCTCAGATGCATGAGGCCTGGGTTCAATTCGTCAGCACCACATAAACAGAAAAATGCCAGAAGTGGCTCAAGTGGTAGAGCTCTAGCCTTGAGCTGAAGAGCTGAAGGACAGCGCCCAGGCCCAGAGTTTAAGACTCATGCCCACAAAAAAAAAAAAAAAAAAGAAAAAGAAAAGAAAAAAAACCCTCCAAGACCTGGCTTCAATCTCCAGTACAATAAAAGAAAACTGAGAGAATTTTTATCTGGGTAGAAAATGGCACCACAATTCTTCAAAGAAAATAAGAGTGTTTTTAAAAATTCAGACTTACCGAACATGCAGATGCGGTTGATTGCAAATATTTTGCAAACCATTCTGAATTTAAAGATATACCCTGTGAAGAAAAAATAAAGTTTAAAGTTCAAAGGAAGACTCAACTCTACAGCTTAGATTACATTAATATGTATATTGCTAAATGAAAAATGACTAATGAATCTTTCTTAATGCCAGTAGAAAAATAGAATCTAATGGAATCTTAAGAATTAAGTCTAATTAATATGATTTATTACAGACTGGACTGCATATGAAATGAAAAGAAAAAAAATATGGCTGTAATTCAAAACAACCACATATGCTATTTCACTTATGGAAAAACTAAAAATGGCAAAAAAAAAAAAAAGGAAAGAAAAGAACAAATTTTGACTGGGTTAACATTTGGTTACATTGAGTGAACATTCTGAGTGGTTAACATTTGCTGTCTACAGTTATTATAAATACTTTTCTTTTTTTTAATTAACTTTTTTTTGCAGGTCATGGGGCCTGAACTCTGGGCCTGGGTGCTGTCCCTCAGCTCTTCAGCTCAAGGCTAGTTCTCTACTGCTTGAGCCACAGCGCCACTCCTGTCTTTTTCTGCTTATGTGGTGCTGAGGAATCGAACCTAGGGCCTTGTGCATACAAGGCAAGCCACTCTACCACAGAGCCACCTTCCCAGCCCCTGTAAATACTTTTCAAGATGATACATAACATCTGAGAAAAATGATTTCTAAGGAATGATTTCTAAGAAATAGAATATTTTACAGAGTAATTAACATTTAAAATCTTCCAAAAGGTGCTTCTCAAGCAATAGAGGATATCAGAATCACTGTTGGAACATCTTTCATTCCAAACTGAAATCAAACAGATTCTCCAGGATAAAACAAAGACTTACAGACCCGTAAACCCTATGTGGGAGGTAGAGGTCTAAGGTAAAAAGCAATTGTCTGAGGCTGCCATAGACAAAAACTGTGAGACCTTATCTGAAAAATAAATTACAACAAAAAAGAATGGCTCAAGTAGTAGAGTACTTGCTTAGCAAAACCAAGGCTTTGAGTTCAAACCCTAGTAACACATACATACACACATAGGGCTGTAGATTCTCTGGCTAAGAATAACTGCTTTAATCTATACATCTTTCTAGGAAAAAAAAGCAAAAAACAAAAACAAAAAAATGAAACACACTAAGAAACACATTACAGTAATTAGACATGAACAGATACACAATCAAATTATATGTAACTTGGTACCATATCAAAGAAATGTAAAATAAAAATTGGAAGCACTATTTTCATCTCTCAGGTAAATATTTCCATCTTATGAGATTAATAAATGCATAGAAGAAAGTTTGAAGATACTCATCTAAACAATGATAAAAATGGAAAAGCAATGGCAGAAGGACTTGTAAATGTATGCAAAATGGAGCCACATACAATGAGAGGGTTAAAGCTGCCCAATCATTTTATTTATATTCTAAGCCAGGAATTTAGAAATACTTGGGAAAAATCTAAGACTAAGGATCTATACCACACTAGAAAAGATTCTAAATGATTGGGCATCTCAGACCATGTAGGAAAAGCAAAGTGATTCAACTTGAATTACTTGAAAAAGAAAAAGAAAGCAAATTAGTGGCAGTCAAGTTTGATAATCACACACTAAGACTGGGGAAGAATGCCCAGAAGACAAGCATTTTATTATAGAGGAGTAAATTTTCAGATGATCTCAGAGCTTTCTATGTAAGCTCTTGTTTTAGTATGTATTTTGTCTTTCTGGAACTACTTGGTACTTGTTTGTCACCCCACCAGACTACATTGAAGAAAGAGACTTTTTTTAATTTATCAAGATCCAGATTCTACCATCTCAGTAGCCTCACACTCTTCCCAATCACTCCTACTTCCTTACTGATGATACTACTACCCTGCTGACTATCCCAAGATCTGCCTAGGATTTGTGAGCTCCTCAGTTCCAATACATTTACACCCCAGAGCTAAGATATAGTTCAGTGGTAGAATGCTTGCCTAGCATGCACAAGGTCCTGGGTTTGATCACCAGCACCACAAAAAAGAAGGGAGGGAGGGAGGGAGGGAGGGAGGGAGGGAGGGAGGAAGGAAAGAGAAAGACGTACTGTTAAAATCATACGTTGATGAAAATTCCCTGCAGTGCTGAAACAAACTCCCCCTGTCTTTATATGGAAGGGAAAAAAAGATAAACTTATTTATGGGAAGGTAGAAGTGACTGAATTGAGGAAGGAAGGAAGGCAGGAAGGAAGGAAGGAGGGAGAGAAGGAAGGAAGGAAGGAAAAGAAAAGAGAGAGGGAGGAAGCGAGAGAGAAAAGGAAAGAAGAAAAGCAACAACCTAATTCAACCACTTTTCCTTTTTTCACCTAAGCCTTGTTACCATCACTGTTTGCTGAAAAAGCTCAGTCAGTTCTCAGTGCTCTCATCTATAAAACAAGGAATCTGGATGAATGGATAAAAAGAGTCACAATTTCTTCTAGGTGCCACTTATAGGCACTGCAGTGTAAGCAAGTATAGTATCTGATTTACAGATAATAAACTCAAGTTTAGAAATGGTAAGTAGTCCAAAGTCCAAGGACACAAAATTAATCATTGGTAAATCTAGGGTTAAAATCTAGAGTCTGTGGAGCTCTAATCTATAATATATTGTTTTGTTTTGGTCAGTCCTGGGCTTGAACTCAGAGCCTGAACACTGTCCCTGAACTTTTTTTGCTCAAGGCTAGCACTCTACCACTTGAGCCACAGCACCACCTCCAGCTTTGTCTGTGTATGTGGTACTGAGGAATCAAACCCAGGGCCTCATGCATGCTAGGCAAGCACTCTACCACTGAGCCACCTTCCCAGCCCTATATTACAATTTTTATAGGACCTACATTGGACATTTTCAGTTTAAACAGTGAAATTCACTGGAAAAGCAAGGAGCATAGACAAGCTAGCACTATACTTATAAATTATAAGGCTGAGCTGGAGGACTAATATTTCTTAGGTTAATTCTGTTTCAAAGTGACATACACAGAAATACTTTGCATTTCAGCCTGAAATTAACCAAAGTAATGCAGAAAATGTCTTCATGACTTAACAAAATAGTAAAGCATACTTACAAGCTTTCCTTGACGTACTGTTGAAATTATACGCTGATGAAAATTCCCTGCAGTGCTGAAACACAATCCCCCTGTCTTTATATGGAAGGAAAAAAAAGATAAACCTATTTATGGAAGGTAGAAGTAACTGAAATGAGAATATATACTTTATCAATGTGATTATCCTTACTAGAATGTTTGGTCCTAAACATGCACAGGACTTGCTGGTATTGATGAATGTTGGACCACATCGGACACACCTGTTTGACATTAAAAAAATAATTTTGAATGTGGGCATAGTTCAAGTGGTAGAGCATGTGCCTAGCAAGTATGAGGCCCTGAGTTCAGTCCTCAATACTACAAATTTTTTTTAAGTTAGTAAATTATAACATACATAATTTGAGAACTACTAGTCTTCCTAAATGCCAATAAAACAGATTAACTCACTATACTGTTACTTAAACAAAATAGCAACACTGATTTACTTTTATATCATTTTTGTGTTGTATAAAACAATAAAATTAAACAATAGTAGGATTATTTTCCCAACTATATTCATGGGAATATATATAGAATGAATAATACTGAAGGGTACCCATTGTAAAGTCAATCAAGTTACAAAAGAGCCTAATAATCTCATATAAATTAAATCAATTTTTACAGGTAGTCATATCAAATATACTTTTTTTGTTGTTGTCGGTCATGGGGCGTGAACTCTGGGCCTGGGTGCTGGCCCTCAGCTCTTCAGCTCAAGGCTAGCACTCTACCACTTGAGTCACAGTACCACTTCAGGTTTTCTGGTGGTTAATTGGAGATAAGAGTCTCATGGACATTCCTGCCGGGGCTGGTTTTGAACCACAATCCTCAGATCTTGGCCTCCTGAGTAGTTAGGATTACAGGCATGAGCTATTGGCACCCAGCTTCAAATATACTTTTCTTATTTTATCTGCCACAAAGTAAAAAGGTATCATAAGCTAAAAAGATGAGTATTATTCCCTCTTGAAACCTACTCTTAAATATATTAGGCTTGGGAAGTATTACAAGGGGAAAACCTCGGGTTTAGTAGGCAGTTTTGGATGCTGCAACTCAGGTCAATCTGTTGATACTATATAAAATAGTGTTACAATGTTATATATTACTATTTCTATGTAACATTATTATATATAAAGGAAAGGTTCCGTACCATATTTGGGGCATAATTATACTTCAGGCTATATAAAAACTAAATAATAACAAACAAAAATAACTTTTGCTAAGTGACTAATGTTACACTGTGCTAAGAACTTACTGGCTTTTTTTTTTTGTTTTTGGTGGGGGGGATCCTAAGGCTTGAACTCTGGCCATTGTGCCTGAGCTTCTTTTGCTCAAGGTGAGCACTCTACCACTTGAGCCACAGCATCACTTCTGGCTTTTCTGAGTAATTTATTGGTGATAAGAGGCTCATGGAGTTTCCTGCTTGGGCTGGCTTTGAACCATGATCCTCAGATCTCAGCTTCCTTTGTAGTTAGGATTACAGGCATGAGCCACCAGTGCCTGGCTACCCATTTATTTTTTAGTCATTATTCTTCACAAAGTGGGTGGTACATTTCCACAAAGGACTGGGACTTACTGAGCTACTAATGTCAAACAACTATAAACTTCACCAAGATTTGAACCTTAACCTCCCTTCTGTTCTGGGCCTCAGCTTCTACATATGTTAATATTTACCTCTACCCTCCTTTGGATCATGAGTAACAAGTGATATGACAGGAAAATACTTTTCCAAAATGCAAAAAATGTAAGATGATAACAAATATCAATCGATATTAATATATATTTACAATAAATTACAAAAATGTAAGGTGACACTAATAAAGTCAGCTCCTAGTGTATTACTAACCTGTTTCCTAAAGTGTTTGCTTCTGTGAAAGAATTTTCATTTTTGTCACAAAGCTCACAAGTTGCTTGGGATAACAATGTTCCATTGACATTTCTTTCCACTAAAACAATTGAAAAGTAAAATTAAGATATAACTCATAATAAACAGATAAACTTCTATATACTCAGAAATATTAAATAAACTCACCTATAATTATTAAAATAATTATCAAAGCACATTGTTTACATAATAGGCATGTCAAGCAATCACTATAATAAAAGTATAGAAAGGGAAAGTAGTCCCCATTCCCATATGAAGAAATAAAAAAACTAATTTTTCAAGTCATAATAACAAATCAATTAACATTTTTCTTCAAAAATTTCCTACTGTCATGATGGGATGGGGAAACAGTATTTGTAGGGACTGCTATAACTTGAGGGGCTTCTGATAATGCCTATTGAAATCTTAAATTCAAATATTCTATGCAGCATTACAATTTTCTTTTCAGACATATAACCTACAGACATACTTGTACATGTGTATAAAGATATTCATTGAGGCATTATTTGTTAGAAAACAATCAATACCTAACAGAATATCTAACAGCGTATCTCTATGCTATAAAATACTGTGGAAGGGCTGGAAGGTGGCTCAGTGGTAGAGCGCTTGCCTTGCATGCATGAGGCCCTAGGTTCAATTCCTCAGTACCACATAAGCAGAAAAAGCCAGAAGTGGCAATGTGGCTCAAGTGGTAGAGCACTAGCCTTGAGCTGAAGAGCTGAGGGATAGCATCCAGGCCCAGAGTTCAGGCCCCACAACTGACAATAAATAAGTAATAAATAAATAAAATAAAATAAAATAAAATACTGTGGAAAAGATGTAAAAGAATGATATAGACATAACTGGTATGCCTGTATTCTTAGCAGACAGGAGGCTGTGGCAGGAGGATTGAGAATTCAAGGTTTGAGGTCACCCTGGGCTAATATGGTCAGAACCTATTTCAAGATTTTTTCCACTCTTACCCTTCTACACTCAGTTCTTCACTCTACAGGCAAGATTGTTACCAGTTTCTTATGAATCCAGAAATAGGTTATGCAAATATAAGCACATACACATATACATAATTACAAGTACTCAATAAATATTGGTGGATAAAGGAATAAATAATGCCTCTTCCTTTTCTGTTCAACATAACTTGGATTTCTTTCTACAGCAAGATGTGGAAAGCTTTCTCATTATTTTCTGTGGCTGTATTCTCTGCCACTGTATACATATACCATAGTTATCTCCTCTTGGTAGATTGTTACACTGTTTATAATCTTTTTAGGAATAATGCAGCCTCAAAATCTATGTATGCATACCCTTCTTCAGACATACCATTAAATATCTGAATGAGAAATTTCTAGATGAGCAATGATTAAACAAAGATGGCCTGAATTTTAAAATTTGGTAAATGTTGTCAATTTGTTCTCCCAAAAGGTTATACCAATTTCCAATTGTTCAGTAATATATGAATGACTTCCTTTACAAAAAAATTTAAAGACCTGTTAATTTAAAATCTAATTTCTGTCAGCAATGAGGGGAAAAAGCTGAGAGTCCCTGAGTCCAAGCTTCATATAGGCATGGGTAAAAAAAATTAAATAATATTATAAATCACCAAACTATTTAACGTTCATTATAAAACAAACTCAAGTAAAAAATCACCACCACCATTTTATTTAAAAAAAAAAAAAGTAATCTTACCTAAAATTTGTCCAGGGGGACACTGGCATTTTCCTTCTGCAGTTAAGTCACTAGGGCAAGAAATACAGTTCCAGCCATCTTCAGTAACACCTTTCTAAATTAAAAACAAAACAAAAACTTCTTAATTTTTTCGAGCCTTTTACTCTTGCTTAGCTTTTCTGATCAAAACTAGCACTTTATTACTGGAGCCACTCCTCCGCTTTCACTTTTTTTTTTTTTTTTTCCGGTCCTTAGGCTTGAACTCTAGGTCTGGGTGCTGTCCCAGAGCTCTTCAGCTGAAGATGAGCCCTCTACCACTTGAGTCACAGCGCCACTTCTAGTTTTCTGGTAGTTTTTTATTGGAGATAAGAGTTTCACAGAGGGAGAGAAGGTGGCTTGGTGGTAGAGTGCTTGCCTTGCATGCTTGAGGCCCTAGGTTCAATTCCTCAGTACCACATAAGCAGAAAAAGCCAGAAGTGGCAATGTGGCTCAAGTGGTAGAGCACTAGCTTTGAGCTGAAGAGCTGAGGGACAGCGTCCAGGCCCAGAGTTCAAGCCCCACGACCAGACCCCCTGTCCCCAGAAAAAAAAAAAAAAGAGTTTCACAGACTTTCCTGCCCCAGCTAGTTTTGAACTGTGATCCTCAGATCTCAGCCTCCTGAGTAGCTAGGATTACAGGTGTGAGCCACTTATGCCCAGCCCACTTCCACTTTTTACTGGTTAACTGGAGATAAAAACCGTTGGATTTGTCTGCCCAGGATGGCTTTGAATCAGCACCCTTACATCTCAGCTGAGTAGTTAAGATTACAGGTATGAACATGCAGAAAACTAAAAGTGGACCCCAGCCTATCACCATGCACCAACATCAACTCAAAATGGATTAACGACCTTAACATTAAACCTGAATCTCTGAAACTACTGCAGGACAGAGTAGGAGACACACTTGAACTTATAGGCACAGGCAGGAACTTCCTGAACAGAGTCCCAGGGTCACAACAAATTAGAGAGAGACTTGACAAATGGGACTACCTTAAAATAAAAAGTTTCTGCACAGCTAAAGCTATAGCAACCAAGCTAGAAAGACAATCAATTAACTGGGAAAAAAATATTTACCAGCCATATATCAGACAAGGGGTTAATATCCAGTATATTCAGGAACTCAAGAAACTAATCCCTACCAAATCCAACAAACCAATTACTAAATGGGCAAGGACACTAAAGAGAGACTTCTCAGAAGAGATAAAAATGGCAAAGAAACACATGAGGAAATGTTCACCATTCCTGGTTGTGAAGGAAATGCCAATAAAGACAACCCTGAGATAACACCTTACCCCAGTCAGAATGTCCCACATCCTCAAGTCAGCCAACAACAAATGCTGGAGGGGATGCGGAGAAAGAGGAACCATATTACACTGCTGGTGGGAATGTACACTTATACAACCACTTTGGAAAGCAGTCTGGAGGGTCCTCAGAAAGCTAAATATTGACCTCCCTTATGACCCAGTCATACCACATCTAGGCATCTATGCTAAACAACAGGAACTAGTATACAAGGACACAAGCACCTCTGTGTTTATTGCAGCACTCTTCACAATAGCCAAGATATGGAAACAACCCAGATGTCCCACCACAGATGAATGGATCCAAAAATTGTTATATACAATGGAATAATATGCAGCCATTAGAAAGGACAAAATAATGGCATTTGCAGGGAAATGGATAGAGCTAGAAGAAATCATGTTGAGTGAGGCAAGCCAAGAGCAAAGGGACAAATGGCACATGGTCTCCCTGATAAGTGGATGTTAAATCCAAAACGTAAGGTGATATGACAAAATTAACAAGATTTAAGAAACAAAGGACTTCCACTCATCTGGTCCAATCACTACTAATAACTCCATGCTGCTGATCACATATATGGTATATATGTGCACACCAGAGGGAAACCAGGAGGATGACACAGAACTAGAGGGAATCAGGGAAAAACATACAACAGTGAGACCCATCAGCTGGTCTGGACATTGATCAAAATGAACTAAACAACTCAATGGCAGCGATGGGAGGAAGGGAACAAGTGGTGAACAGGGAATAGCTGATGCTATGTAAAACAAAAGAAATGTACTTATCATCCAATGTGGAAGAAATAACTGTATTGCAAAGCTCATAGAACTCATAAATGTTATAGACCACGATAGACAATTTGCCCCATGAAAATTAGAATGTGTTTGTGACTTTAACTAAGCATCATTATCCCACAATACTGTGAAATTTGGGAAATTATGTAATCACTTAATCACAATAAAAAACTTGAAAGAAAAAAAAAGATTACAGGTATGAGCCACTGCACCTGACATTTCTCTTTTTCTTTTTCTTTTTTTGTGTGGCAGTCCTGGGGTTTGAATTCATGGCTTGTGCACTGTCCTTGAGCTTGAAGGCTAGAGTTCTACCACTTGAGACACAACTCTCCTTCCAGCTTTTATAGTGGCTAACTGGAGATAAGAGCCTCATAGAATTTCCTGCCCAGGTTGGATTTGAATTAAGCTTCCTGAGAGGCTAGGAGTAGGTATGAGCCATTGATGCCTGGCAACTTTTTTCTTACTAGATCATGTTAATTTAAAATTTTTTTTTCATTCAATTTTTCATTCACAAATATAAACGATAATAAAATTCAACAAGATCTGACCAACAGAGTTGGTTGATAGCTTTGTCTTACCTGTTCTGAAATACTCTATATTTAAAATTTTAAGGCCGGGAGCCGCACCTGTAATCCTAACTACTCAGAAGGCTGAGATCTGAGGATCATGGTTCAAAGCCAGACCAGCAGGAGAGTCTGTGAGACCAGAAAACTAGAAGTGGTGCTGTGGCTCAAGTGGTAGAGCTCTCACCTTGAGCTGAAGAGCTCAAGGACAGCATCCAGGCCCTGAGTTCAAGCCCCAAGATTGCCAAAAAAAAGAGTAAAGATTCAAGAATATTAGTTTTAAAATTTTAAGTTATGATTCAGAATGAGTGAACTTTATGACCTATAAATTATACAAAAAGATGGGACTCTTTCCTTTTAGCCGTAAATAAATTGTACACTAATAAAGGTTTGTGGTAAAGTCTGACATCATTCAAAATTGAACCTCTTATACTAGATGGTATAGGAAAAACCTAGAATATTATTACATAAGTTACAAATATGAAACTAATACAATGGTAAACACAAAATAATGCCATAAATTATCTTAAATTTTTATTGAAAAAAGAAATAGACATGAACTTTACTGCCTGGGTTGGCTTCCAATCAGGATCCTCAGATCTCAGCTTTCTAAGTAGTTAGGATTACAGGCATAAACCACTGGTGCCTGGCTAGGATCATTTTCTTTTTATTGGTAGCTTTTTGTCAAGTTCTCAGCTCAGACTATTATTTCCAAAAATATCAAAATGACAACCAGATATAGCCATAATGAAGACCTTTAAATTGGCCCAACTGGTAACTTTCCATTAAGTTTTCAGATTTATTTTAGTATGACAATGAGAAGAAACATTACTACAAAAATCGGAAGTATCACTCAGAGCATTTCTAAAAATGATCAGAAAATGTATTTTAGCTTAGAATTATCCTATATAATAAGCACTATTTACTATTTTCCCCCAAATTATATAATGACATGCAAGAAAACAGCAAGACATAATTTAACTATTTCTTGATACAGTTGGCATTACACAAACTTATTACTTTAGATACCATTATGAACATCAATCCTCAAATAAAACTGTTGACACAGTAAGTCTATAACACTGACTTAATGTATACCAATGAATATCCTTAGTTGTTCCACATATGTGATACTTGTCTACTTTCCTTATAACTGAGTTACTTTATGAGGAAAAATTAAAAGTACAAAATTTTAGGCCTTGTTTTGTTTACAGCAGACTAAACATTAATGAGATATATTTCTGTAACTTTTTTCTAAGTTTACTTTTCAAAATATATTCTAGTAAGTATAAAGTTGGCTTAATCATTTTAAAGTTTGTGGGAAATGAAGTAAATGCTATATTGAAGTTAAAGACACTTATTACATCTCCCAAAAAAGTAACTTTAAATTCTTTCATACCATGTTTTCCGGGCACTTTTTACAAGTAATGGCAGATCCTCCAAGATTAGAGATCATCTGAAATCCTGGTAGGCAAACACATGAAGTTCCTAAAATGAAAAGAGTCAAGTTTTTATTTTATTTTTTATTATTTTATAAGGCGTGGGGCTTGAACTCTGGGCCTAGGTGCTTTCCCTGAGCTCTTCATCACCAAGCTAGTGCTCTACTACTTGAGCCACAGAGCCACTTCTGGTTGTCTGGTGGTTAACTGGAGATAAGAGACTCACAGACTTTCCTGCCTGAGCTGGCTTCGAACCTTGATCCTCATTTCTCAGCCTCCTGAGTAGCTAGGATTACAGTGTGAGCCACTGATGCATCAAACAGTCAATTTTGTACTTGAGAAATAAAAAGAAACTCCAACAGAGAGAACTTTCTTTGTATGTGCCAGTCCTGGGGCTTGAACTTGGGGCCTGGGTGCTGACTCTGAGCCTTTCTTTTTGTTCAAGGTTAGTGCTTTACCATTTGGAGTCATAGCTCCACTTTTGGCTTGTTAGTGGTTAATTGGAGATAAAAGAATCAGAAAATTTCTTGCCTGGCTGGCTTTTAAAGGAGATCCTCAGACATCAACATCCTGAGTAACTAGGATCACAGGTGTGAGCTACCAACTGCCTAGCAGAACTTTTAATAATTCTTAAAATCTTGAGAAATTGTACATATTGGTTAACAGAAAAATTCTGGAGGGCTGGGAAGGTGGCTTAGTGGTAGAGTGCTTCCTGGGTTTGATTTCTCAGTACCACATAAATAGAAAAAGCCAAAAGTGGTGCTGTGGCTCAAGTGGTAGAATGCTAGCTTTGTGCAAAAAGAAGCTCCGGGACAGTGCCCAGGCTGTGAGTTCAAGACCCAGGACTGGCAGAAGAAAAAGAAAAAGAAAAACTCTGGAGCCAATATTGTCTGGTTTCAAAATTCTAAAAATTAGACTTCTTGAGTTCCAGTCTTAGTTCTCCTACTTAGCTGCATCACATTGAGCAAGTTTCTGAGTTTCTTTCTCTGTATCTGAAGAAAAGAACAGTACCTATCACAATGAATTCTATATTATATGTAAAATTCTTAGAGATATATCTGGCAATAGTGGGTATCACATTGCTACTATTTAAGTTAAAGCAAAACTAAATTATTAAAAGCTATTTAACCTCTATTGAAAAAAAGAAAAATATACATTTATGTCATTAAACCATAAACATTTAATTCATTTTAATTCAGTCTTATTAGGAAATTTGACTTCTCTCAAATAAATTAGCCTCTGTTTCAAAAGGTAGTCAGTACACATTAGAAGATAATTATTCAGCCAGGCATAGGTGGCTCATCCTGTAATCCTAGCTACTCAGGAGGCTGAGATCTGAGGATCACGGTTCAAAGCCAGCCGGGGCAGGAAAGTCCGTGAGACTCTTATCTCCAATAAACCATCAGAACACCAGAAATGGCGCTGTGGCTCAAGTGGTAGAGTGTTCTCCTTGAGCTGAAGAGCTGAGGGACAGTGTCCAAGCCCAGAGTTCAAGACCCACGACCGACAAAAAAAAAAAAAAATAATTGTTCAGGCCGGGCGCTGGTGGCTCACGCCTGTAATCCTAGCTACTCCGGAGGCTGATATCTGAGAATCGCGGTTCAAAGCCAGCCCGGGCAGGAGAGACCATGAGACTCCTACCTCCAATAAACCACTAGAAAACCGGAAGTGGCGCGCTAGCTCAAGTGGTAGAGCGCTGGCCTTGGGCTGAAGAGCTGAGGGACAGCGCCCAGGCCCAGAGTTCAAGCCCCACGGCCGACCAAAAAAAAAAAAAAAAAAGATAATTATTCAGCTAGATAGACAAGGATAGCATGGCAGCATTCTCTAAGGGGCTGTTTAAGTGGAAACATTACCCATGGGAGTCTATGTAGCACAACACATACAGTTATCTCCATTCATAAATATGAAACCAATTAATGTTCAGGCCTTACATGTTATAGATTGAAATGTTTTCTCATCCATATTTCCTAACCCGGACAGCATAATGTGCACCACGCAATGACTTCAAAAGGATATATTAAATCTGAAAATGTTAATTCCATGGATGGCTAATTTAAGACTGAAAACATTTTAAGACTTTCACTTATGGGAAAAGATGTATCCTGGGAAGTTTTAGTGAGAACTGAGAACAAATAGTATACGTTTTAGGAGGAAAAATAAGCCCGATTTATAAAGATTTTAAGAGCAATCAGAAACGTTGCACAATAAAAGTGAACACAATCTTACTAGGAAAACTATATACAGGAAATGCATGGGCTGAGACTGTGAGGGTGGCCTGGTGAATTCTCCCAGTTTCCATTTTGGGTGACACCGACCATGTCCCAGCGTCCCTGGGCTTCAGTTTCGTTAAATGTTCAGTAAAGAGACTGGACCAGTCATACGTAAGGGGTTCTAAATTTTGGAGATCTACAAAGCAAAATGAAGGGATATCAACGTTTATCGATGCTACTTCCCATTTCCTCTCTCATCTTTCCTGTCACTAGTACAAGGCGGGATGTTACTTTGGTCAGGTCCAGCCCAGAATCATCTCACCCCGGGCATCTGGCCTCTGGTGGGCTCCACACGGCACACAGGAGAGCGCAGAGATATCGAAATACTGGTCGTGGCCGCAGGACTCCGGCTTCCGGAAAGGAAAGGAGAAGGCCTGGGTCAGTGAGACGCGACCGAGGACCATGAGGAGGAACGCAGTCACAGCCCTGGCGGATAAGACGGACCAAACCGCCATGGCTACCTCAGCCCCAGCGCGCGTCTCCATGGTACCCACACCCGCAACTGCGCAGTCTCCAGGTTCCCGGCAGGCGCTGCGGCGACTCCGCCAAGCTGATTGGATCATTCAGGTTCCGGGAATCCCGGCTGACTGGTTGGTTGCTAGGCTACAGGACGCGCGGGAAGGTGCTGCCTCCCAGAGACCCAGGCAGGCACCTATTTAATCCTTAAGGAATGCCTTGCATGGCTGAGACTCCGGAAACAATAGCACAGCAAAGGAATATCTGATTAGAACAACTAAACCAAATCTAAGAACTGTCATCCAGACTCGCTGGTGGCTCAACCATATTTAATCCCTGCTATTCACTGAGGCTAGCTGTTCCAAGAGAGCTCTAGCAAGGTAAGTCCTGGAAACTCTCATCTCCGATTAAACACACACACACACACACACACACACACACACACACACACACACACACACACACACACACACACACACACACACGCCAAAAGTAGGAATGAAGGTATGGGTCAAGTGATAGAACACCTAGCATTGAGCAACAGTTAAGGGGGGCAGAGTTCAAGCCCCACTCCAGGCACCAAATAAAAGTAGTTTTATGAAACAATTAAATAATATTTATGTCAGAATGTATCCACACTATGCAGTTTTCATGGGAAATAAATGTATGTTGACAAATGTTGGGTTTAAAAAGCAAAATAAAGACCTATAATGTTTACAAATGCTAGTTCTCATTCTCTTCTACTCTCTCCTGTCACCTGCTGTTGCTCTTTCATCTCCCTTTCTATTTCTTTTATCTTCGCTATCTGGGCTGTCTAGATACTACCCTGAAAACTATCCCTCACCCTTGAGAGGTGAAGGACTGGCACTAAGAAAAGGGAATTACTGACAACATTTTTTTTTGTTGTTGTTTATCATGGGATTTGAACTCAGGGCCTGGACACTGTCCCTAAGCTCTTTTTGCTCAAGGCTAGCCCTCTATCACTTTGAGCCACTGCTCCACTTCCAGTTTTCTGGTGGTTAATTGGAGATAAGAGTCTCAAGTGTAATAACCCGGGGAATCAGCTTTGCCCCCTCATCTATGGGTGGACCCATGGCCCCTGGAAGGGGCGGGGCATCAAGAAGCCAGCCTCACTGCTCTGCAGACTGGAGGGGGCTGGGTCTCCAGAGACTGACATTGCTACCCCCGGGGTGTGCCACCGGAGAGGCGGGGCATGCCGCTGATAGGGGGGGGGATGAATGTACTGCTGGAGAGGGTGGGGTGTCAAACCCCGCAGGGGCAGCTTGGGGGAGGGGTATGAATGGTGGTTGGAAACCTTTAGGCACATGAAACTGTGAGTCCTGTTAGAGTGAAGAGAGAGCTGGAGGGGAAAGCCTGCCACAGCAGAGCAGGGCAGGTCTGTGGAGGCAGGGTAAGCCTCCTCAAAAGGTCATTCGGGGCTTCCTGGAGAAGCCTTTTGGGACCTCCTCAAGAGGTCACTTAGGATCTTCCTCTAGAGAGGTCTGTGGAAAGGCACCAACTGGAGAGAACAGGACAGGCCTGTGGAGAGTGGAGAGGTGTGCAGAGGAGGAAGGAAAGAAAAGGAAAAGCCTTCCCCTTTGGAGGTTTGTAGACCAACTAATAAAGGTCGGGGCTGCCCACTGGAAGCATGGAGGTTTTGTGGTAGAGGCTGCTCTTAGTTCTGGGTATCTAGCTCAGGACAAGGTAGTTGCAGGCCCCTTTCTGGTGTAAATAGCGTAAATAATTTTTTGTCACCTTTAACTGTGCCTTGAAGGATTGTCTCCCTCTTTAGAGGTCATAATTCAAGGAAATATGGCTTAGTGGTAGAGTGCTTGCGTAGCATGCATGAAGCCTTGGGTTTGATTCCTCAGTAACACATAAACAGAAAAAGCAGGAAGTAGCACTGTGGCTCAACTGGTAGAATGGTAGTCTTGAGCAAAAGGAGCTCAAAAACAGCACCCAGGTGTCTTGGGTTCAAGCCCCAGGACTGAAAAAAAAAGTCTCAAGGATCTTTCTGGCCAGGCTGGCTTTGAACCGTGATCCTCAGAGCTCAGCCTCCCAAATAGCACAGTTACAATTTCGAGGGCTTAGGGTACAGCTCAGTAGAAGGGTGATTGCCTACGATGACCCAGGTACTGGGTTTGATCCCTGGCACCACAAAATATCTCACTGATTTAAATATGCAATATTGTAATATTACCATAGCTTAATAACTGGGAAAAAACAACAACTTTCCTTTGAGACTTTTGTTTTTCTACTTTCATTGTTTTGAACCTAGAAAATCATGTGCTTAAAATGAAATAATCCTGGGCTGAGAAGGTGGCTCAGTGGTAGAGTGCTTGCCTTGCATGCATGAGGCCCTGGGTTCGATTCCTCAGCACCACATAAGCAGAAAAAGCTGGAAGTGGTGCTGTGGCTCAAGTGGTAGAGCTCTAGCCTTGAGCTGAAGAGCTGAGGGACAGCCCCCAGGCTCAGAGTTCAAGCCCCAGGACCGACAAAAGAAAAAGAAAAAGAAATCAGCCTAATTGTTTTTTTAAAGTAAATCTACATGTGCCACGATGTTGTATTTCAAGGAGACAACCTTGGAGACTAGCTTTCAAATATTTTGGTAAAAAAATTAATATTTAAATCTCATTTATATTTTGTTGTATTCATTCAGATTATTGTTGTATTTTAACTCTCACTTTCTCCCCCAATAAAATAACCTGGAACATTTGAAGCTACATCATTTAGAAATATTAACTTGATTTTGCTTTCCCAAGAAAGTACAAATTTTGCAATAATAATAATAATAATTTGTCCTTTTATAATCTGTGTGTGTTTAATGGATGTGGAAAGTGCATCTAGAGAAGTTAGATAACTTATTTACCATTAGGCCTTCCTCAAAAAAACAGCACACAGCAATCATTATCTATGACACAGAGGTGTATAGTCTGAAATCTGTTCCTCAAAGAGAAAGTCTAAAAATACAAATATGTTTAGCCGGGCACCAGTGGCTCATGCCTGTAATCCTAACTACTCAGGAGGCTGAGATCTGAGGATCGTGGTTCAAAACCAGCCTGGGCAGGAAAGTGCATGGGACTCATATCTCCAATAAACCACTAGAAAACCAGAAGTGGTACTGTGGCTCAAACAGTAGAGCATCACCTTGAGCTGAAGAGTACAGGGACAGCGCCCAAACCCAGAGTTCAAGCCCCACAACTGACAAAAAAATAAAAATAAAAATTTTTTTGAGTAATTGCTGTGTTTGTTGCAGTGAAAAATTTAGAGAGAAAAGGACATCTTTCTGTTGTTTTTTTGCCAGTCCTGAGGCTTGAACTCAGGGCATGAGCACTGTCTCTGAGCTTCTATTATATTTGCTCAAGGCTAGTACTCTACCACTTGAGCCACAGCGTCACTTCTAGCTTTTGTTCTGTTCATGTGGAACTGAGGAATTGAACCCAGAGCTTCATGTATGCTAGGTAAGCTTCATGTTTGCTAGGCAAGCACAATACCATTAAGCCACTTTCCCAGCCCAGCATTTAATCTTTCTATATAAAAGACTGTGACTACATAAGTATTAATGAAGACAAAAAAGAAATAGGGTCCAAATAGGGACTAATCTGTAAAAGCAGTAAAAGCTTTATATGGGTGAGTTTTAAATCTAGTTTTCTTTGATAAAGTATATAATGTTATATACTCCATGGGAAGGTTTTAGAGCAATAATATTTTCTTATTGCCTACTGTGTAATTAAAGCAATAAAATCAGCTCCTATGTACCCTTATTTTCTATTTGTACCATATTCTGCACTTTGCTAGGCACTTAACAACATTAATCTTAATTCTTTAGAACAACGTTTTATGGAAAGACTATTCCTAATTGGGAAAAACGGGCTATCAAAAAGTTAAGTTTCAGGAGATGTTGAAACTAGACTTTTATTTGGTCAGGCCTAAAATTTGTCATCTTTCCACTGTATTAAGAAGCTACTCTATGGAATGTAAATAAAAATGGACACATTACACAAAGTGATACAGCCATTATAGACCACACACATGTAATTGTCTAAGACCAGTGGCTATTGCACCTAGTGAGAGTTTGTCTGTGGTCAAGGACTTGAAATATACAACCACAGTTAAGTTGGAGATAACGGGAGATACTATGGATTGATTTATATAAACTGTGATGACAGCAGAAAAGAATGTTAGTAAAGGCATAATTTTGAAACTGTATCATCAGGGGTATTTTCGTTGCAAGTAACAGAACCAGGCAATGTCAGCTCTTTCACCATAGCTTAAGCAAAAATAAATACAATTTGAAGGTGTTTGTACAGTGATGTCAGATAATTATCTCTGCAGTTTTCTGGCTTTCCCCCTTAAAACTGCAGTATGACTGCCATTTACCAGATAGCAACATTCAAGTTTAAGACAGGAAGAAAGACAGAAATTGAACCAGGAAAACAAATCCTTTCTCTAATCAGGAAAACAAATCCTTTCTCAGTAATATGTCTTGGGCTAAACTCCTTCCATGTGTCATTTTAATCGTCTAACAACCCTACAAGTTGTATCAAGAACTACAACTATTTTCATTTATCAGGTTTAGAAACATGCCCAAAGTTACCCAATTAAGATTCATTAACAAATGCAGAAGATATTAGTAGATTATAATTTAATGACAATTTAGAAAGAAGCAGACCAAAGACAGTGAGAGAACAGGTTCAAAGACAGTGAATACCTAGTAGGAAATTGACACTGGTCCATGCCTTACAATATAAAAATAAATCTACTCAGCAATGATGATTAAATGAAGGCAAAATTTGGCGTTAAAATCTTAAGACTCAGTTTGCAATTTGCAGAAAAAATTGAATTGTTAGCTCAATTGTAGGAGCTGCTTAAATATAATGGTGTGCCTCTTCATAATATAAATGCTGCAGTAAGGTCAAGAAGCTAAAATGGAGAAAAGTCTTTGATTTGGGTAACTGGAGATCATTAGTTACCTGTTAAAGTGCAGTTCCATGGTAATGGTTGGGATAGAAGAAAACCGCAGAGCTGTGTTGATACAAAATAAGCACCAGATTTTAAAATTCTAAAACTATATATTGTGATAAAGGCAAAAGAAACAACTAAGCAAGAAAATGTTTTTAGGGATAAGGCAATATGTAAGTCAAAAGAAACTGATCAATAAAAAACAGAGATTCAAAAGAAAAAAAAATGGAGAAAAGTATATTTTTCTCTTGATCAGGAAGGAGCCAAGGTCTTACATCAAAGAATCATTAGAAGATGCCTCAAAGGGAATATCATTTTTTTTAAGTGTGAAAGAAAAGAAATGAGATGAGTAAAGCTGTGAATAAATCCTTGTGTAGAGAGCAGATAAGACAAGAAGGATTGGTATTCTAAATAAAGAATATGTAACAGTAAGTAATAATTTGAAAAGACACAGTGGGTAATTAGAAGGGAAATCATTTAGAGATGCAAAAATTACAATTAGTTTAGGTCTTTCCTCAAGACTAAATCATGGTGAGGGTGGGGGCAGCTAAAAGATAAGGGAGGGAAATTTGGTTTGTTCTTTTGTTTTTTTGGGTCCGGTCATGGGGCCTGAACTCTGGGCCTGGGCGCTGTCCCTCAGCTCTTCAGCTCAAGGCTAGCGCTCTACCACTTGAGCCACAGCGCCACTTCCGGCTTTTTTCTTTTTGCTTATGTGGTGCTGAGGAATCGAACCCAGGGCCTCTGGCATGCAAGGCATGCGCTCTACCACTGAGCCACCTTCCCAGTCTCAAGGGAGGGAAATTTGGGTGAAAAGACGAATTTAGTTTGTCTACTAAAATAGGGAAGTATAGCTGAGAAATAGTTGTGGAAGTCTAGTGCTTTGTGAAGAGGTTGGTACCAGAAATCTGGCTATCACAAAGACTATATTATGTGTTGAATTGCTAAACTTAATAAGACACACATTATCCCTAGGAAATAGCCTACATGAGAACTCAAAATGAACCTACGCTTTGTGGGGAGTTATATTGGTTTTGAAACACTTCTAGGAACTACACACTTCTAGGAGATGGATATTTGTCAAAAGGAAGGGTGCTTTTCCTAGGGGTTCACAGTAAAATAGAGAACCAGACCCAGAAACAATTAAACATATAGTGCTAACTGTTCTAATTTAGATCAGAAGAACTGGGAAATTAGAGCTGACAGGCTGGCAGGCTGAAAGGCCAGAGGAGAGTTGGAGGGGCCGCTGGAGACTGTGGAGAGCAGGAAGGAAGGAAAAGAAAAAAAAAACCCACCTTAGAGGTTGCAGTTACTCCTAGTACTGAGGTGTAACCCAGGACAGGTTGTAGACCAACTAATAAAACTCGTTTGTCACCTTTAAAGTGCTTCTGTGGTGGATTTTCTCACTTGTGGGGTATTATACATTAACAACTCCATTTCTATGCTCCCCTTTATGCTCCCAAAGATGAACAAACAAGACAAAAAGAAAAACAAAAACAACAACAATGATAAACCTCTTGTTTCCATTCCCTGCAGTTCACTTGGACAAGTATTATTTTATGTGATCAGAGACACATAGTCATTGTGCCTTTGCGTTCCTCTCCTAAGAGTATATAGGAATTATTTTTTATTCTTATTTAACTACTCATTAACTACTTATTTAATTACTTATTAACTACTTATTTAACTATTCTTATTCTCACAACCTATCACTTGAGAATAGGTATTTTGAGACAGGGATTCAAAATTCATTTACATCAGTATCTTTAAAATGTAATTTGTTTTCTTAGTGAGCTTTTAATTTGCCATAAATGCAGTTACAAAGTGTGATGGGCTGCTTCATTATTTGAGAATAATAAAGCCAAGCACAAAGTTGATCACAATCTACTGCAGAGCAAGCCTCACAAAACACGCCTGTAATTGTACTTTCCATTTCTCAATTTTCTGGATTGGTACATCCATCTGTTGGAATAACAAATTTAAAAAAGATATATCACAAGCTTATTCATGTCTATAAGGATTGTTTAAAAATGTATGTATTAGGCTCTTCGATGTTGGCTTTGTTCAAGGTAAACATAAGGTAGTAAATGGCCTTTTGGAATTTTCAAGAACCTTTCAGAAAATGCTTTCAAACCTGTGGTAACAGCAGCACAGAAAGCCAAATCGCCCACTTTTTTTTTTTTTCTTTTACATCTTTTCCCTTAGCTGCTGAAAGAATCTAATGTTTGTTCTGTGTATTACGATTTGTGTACTTACCTCAGATTTTCTTGACACCTACCAGTTGACGACTCTTTCATTTTTTTGCCCGTATCCAAACACCGGGTTTACACTCAGTGCTGGTGCTCTTGGCATGATGAACAGTGCTGTCTTTTACTCATCCTCTCTCATCTTCAGATTTCTTGTGTAGGCATGGGGATGATTATGGTGAATCTGTCAGGAAAATGGAACCAAATCATTTTAGAAACAGTGTGCTTCAGGGAGATGCCATATAAATGACAAGTTGCTATTACTATGCATCCCAAAGATGTAAAACTGCTATTTTGTTCATCGATATTGTAAAAATATTATTCAAAATTAAAAAAAAAAAAGAACAGGAAAAAAGGCTGGTGCTCTACCACCGGAGCCACACCCACACGTCCGGCTTTTTGCTGGTTACTTGCAGCTAAGATTCTCAAGGAGTTTTCTTAATCGGGTTGGCTTCTGACCCGTGATTCTGAGATCTCCGCCTCCGGAGTAGCTAGGATTACAAATGTGAGCCACCTCCCCCCCCCCCCCCCCCCCCCCCCCCCCCCCCCCCCCGCACCAGCTAACTTTATAGTCTCCCAATTGATCTGGCTCGCGGGATGGCTGGGAACTGAGCATGCGCAGTAGTCCCCCTGTCTCCACCCCTCCATCCCCCCCCCCCCACCTTCCGAGGCGCCGCCTCCCTTTCCCTTGACAACGGGGAAAGCGTCGCGCCCGGCGTGCGCGCTTGCGCGTGCGCCGCCAGACACGCTGAGGAGGAAGCGGGTTACGCCGGGAGAGCGCGCATGGGCAGACAAACTGTACGTCCGTTTGTCCGAGCGCGAGGGGAGAGTGGGCGCCATCTTCCTCGCCGCCGGCTGGCTGAGGGCTTTTCCTGTTCCGTGGAGGCAGCTGCGACGAGGAGCGCGTCAGCCCCGGCCCGGGGTGACGAACTGGGCCGCAGCGGTGTGTGTTGCTCACGGCCGAGGGCTCCGCAGCCTCCCCGGGCGCCGGGGACGGGGGGAGCGGGGGAGCGGCCGGCGGGGCCGCGGCGGACGTGCAGGAGGGCGGGGCCGCGGGCCGGGCGGCGTCGGGGCGCCCCCCCCTCGCTGTACCCCGACTCTCCCTCTCCCGTCAGCTTCCCGGAGGTGGTGTGCGCGCGCGCTTCCCGGGGAGCGTGACAGTGAAGATCTGGAAGGCTCGCCTAGGTATTTCCTTTTCCTTTGCTCTGTCATGGTAGCTGGTGGTGGCCGGAGAAGGTCGGCAGGCCCGACTCCTCCGGCTCGAAGTGGGCGGCGGGGGTCAGGGGGTCAAAGGGCGTTCCGGCTAGATGCGGGGCCCACCGGGGCCCGTGGCGCGTGAGGGTGCAGCCGTGCGCCCCGGGGCGGCCGGCGCGGACCGGCGCGGAGGTTGGGCGGTCCTGGTTAACTGGAAGGCTGGATTGTGGCCGAAGGTCCGGCGACCGCAGCCGATCCCGTCGTAGCAACTTGGCCTGGCGAAGAAGAAGGGCAGAAGAAGGAGACCAAAAGAAGCTCTGACCCCCCCGGAGTGCTGACAGAAGGCCGAGAAATCGGTGCCTTGGGACGATGATGGAAGTTAACGGGAACTCCTGTACCCCTGTGGACTCGTCTCCCCGCACAGTTTTCCCGGGATCGGTGGCCGGCCGTGGTCACGACGCCTTTGGTTTTTAATGTTAACCATCCACGTATCAAAAGGCAGGTGATCGGAAAGAATGAATGTGGCCTGGGGGTAGATGATGATGATGATGATGATGATGATTTTCTCTGCAGGGAGACTTCTCGTTTAGAATTTGAATGTGCTTCACGTTGACTGACTGGGTTTAAGTAGTCTCGCAGAAGAAGAGTGAAAAGTTTTTACTCTCCCTCATCACGTCTGGAAAATGACTTGTACTTGCTAGTCACTAGTCAAGTGGATCTGACATAATGCCTGTGAAATTCAGTCTCCTGGGTTCCTCTCAGTCTTGATTAGAAGATGCACATTTCATATTGTTTAGCCACACTGGTGATTGATTAGGATGAGTCACTGTGTAAAAGCCAGCAGTTACTTAAAATGTTCTTACACTTACGTGAGCTTGTGCTTCTAAATCACAGCATTAAAGTCACAAACATTTTTGCATTCATAACTAGAAAAAAAACTACAGGTAGGGTAATTTGTGTGTGTGTGTAGGGGATTTTTGTGCAGTCTAATGTGTTAATAGAGTTTCTGGCGATTTTGCTTAAGGACTGTAGCATGTTGGCACTGCAAGAGAAACTCATTTTTTGAGAGCTGGTATTAGAAGTGGTCCAGATGTTGCTGTAGGAGGATAAATGATAACATTAGTACATTACTATTGAAAGTCAAAGATGTGTAAGCATTAGTTATATTTAACTGGCAAATTAAAACAAACTAGTCTTGAATTGGAATTCATGAGGTTTGTGCTAATAAAACAAATTGTCTTAGTTAAGATGATTAGATAAAATTTAAGTTAGGATGTGTGTTTCAACAATTTGACAATTGTTGAAAAAATGTTTACTTGTAGGTGGATTTATTTATTTTAATTAGGGAAGACAAAATGACATGCATTATGTTGCTTCCCAAAATATTTTTAAAGTTAAAAGAGACTAAATAGGAATATTGGAATTTTCACGTGGACAAGTTTTCAAGAAGCCATTTTATAGCTTTCGTTGACATATTAATGTGAACACTTTTTTGAAACCAGGCTTATTACTTCATTTTCTTTTCTAGTACTGTGCAGATATTTTAATAGCAAACCACACTGATTTTGGAGGTAGCATGTACCAAGTAATTGAATATCTTTACTAGATCAGTTTGTAGCTCAAAAAGTTTATAGATCCTTCTTAAAGGATAGCCTTTCAGACCTTTGTGTGATAGTGGTACTTAGGTGTAAGGGATAGACTAAAGCGGTGTTTGATCATTAAAGACATGTTAATTATAATTATTAATTTACACGTCTCATTTGGTGAGACTTCATTAAGTCTTGTTAGTTCACATATACATGAAAGTGTTAGGTACAAGTTTCCTTAAGTTATTTAGGAGTTCATACTGGTAATCTTTGTATTTCAAGTTAATTGTATTTTTAGTATGTTTCTGCTTCTCTACATTGTTATTTAGGTTCCTCAGTGTTGTACAGGATGGTTGAAGTGCCTTAAGGTTATTGGCATAATTAGATTCCATAGTTACAACATTTTATGTTTTGTTTTAGATTAGTTTTAATGGTATTGCTTTAAGCATATCAGGTAAAGAGTGGTGCTGAGATTTTTTTGACTTTTAGTATTTATCTTGGTTACTTTGGAATCATAAAATTTGGAAAGCCATTGATTTGGATTTATTTAAAAGCTGATTTTTGAATTTCAAGCTTTGCTATTTTATCATGTTAAATGGATGCTTTATTAATTTGAGTTGGTCTTTTGTAAGGGAGGAGAATGGCAAGAGAGATGAACATAAATATGAACTAGATATTTGAATTTTCACTGGGGAGTGATAGGGAAGGATTTAATTTTGTGTTTATACTGATATTTTACTTGTAGAAGTTTTTTTTTTTTAAGTGGATATAAAACGTTAAAATGCATTGACCTTAAGATATAACTAAATGAGCTTGGTAGTTAATACACGCTTCTTACTACCATTGCTCCTTCTACTCATGTAGTACAATTTTCAGCACATTTTTATTGTTCATTATTTGAAGATATCTACTTGGGTTTTATATTTACTTTTTGCAGAGGCTAATTAATTTCCCCTTGAAACAAAATGATTTTGTTATACCCATAATTCTAATTGTTTTCACTTTTGGTAGGTTATTCTGAAATGGATATCCTACCCTGGCATGAGACCAATTACAGGGTTCAAAGATTAATTATATTTCATTTTCTTTCCACAGTTAAGTTGCTTTTACAGAATTAACAGGTCTCCAAGAAATAAAAAGAAAAGGTAAGACATCAGAGTTTAAGGCTTTTCACAGAGACTTGACAAAAATCAAATAGATTTAATATGTCAGAGTACTCATGGCTTCTGTTGTTTATGTCTTGCCAGTGATACTAGTGGTAGGCAATTTAATATAATGGGCAGAAATTATATATTGACCACAGATGACTTCTCTAAATATGTAAAATTCATTGTGGTTGGTAAAATAACTTAATTGCTCTCACTTTGCATTAGGAGATGTGTTTGAGAGTCTGAAAGTAGTTTGGTCTTGTGAAGTAGCATTTTGCAGATTTACAAAGGAGATGTGAAAGTTGTGAAGTTCCTATTGTAAAGGATAGGTGATATGAAATACTTCAAGTTGGCTTATTTGTGTGTTTAGACAGGAGAAAGTGAATTGTTTGCCTAAAAATTAGATAAGAACAATATTTTGTGAATGTGTATCTTGTTTTCATTGATCTATGCTGAAGGAGGCAGGTACCAAGTAATTACTAAGCTTAGTTTGGGCTAAGGTACTTTAAGAAATAAGACTTGCTATTATGTGTACCTTTTTGTCTGCAGGTCATTATTGCTGTGGTTTGAGCTCAGCATGGCTGTAGTCATCCGTTTACTGGGGCTTCCTTTTATTGCGGGGCCTGTGGATATTCGTCACTTCTTCAAGGGATTGACTATTCCTGATGGAGGAGTGCATATAATTGGAGGGGAAATTGGGGAGGCTTTTATTATATTTGCAACAGATGAAGATGCAAGACGTGCTGTAAGTCGTTCAGGAGGGTTTATCAAAGATTCATCTGTAGAGCTTTTTCTTAGTAGCAAAGCAGAAATGCAGAAGACTATAGAAATGAAAAGAACTAATCGTATAGGAAGAGGGCGACGAGGATCTGGGTCATCAGGGGTTGGAAAACGGTCTAATTTTATTGAGGCAATGAAGAAAGATGAAAGTAATTCTAGATATGGCTCTTCAGTTAATCAAGATGCTGGATTTCATACTAATGGTACAGGATTTGATGATTTAAGGCCAAGAAAGACAAGGCCATCAAAGGCTGAGAATCCTTATTTGTTTCTACGAGGTTTGCCTTACTTAGTTAATGAAGATGACGTACGTGTCTTTTTCTCTGGTCTGTGTGTGGATGGAGTCATTTTCTTAAAACATCATGATGGCCGAAATAATGGTGATGCCATAGTAAAATTTGCTTCATGTATTGATGCATCAGGAGGCCTTAAATGCCATAGAAGTTTTATGGGTTCAAGATTTATAGAAGTAATGCAGGGTTCAGAACAACAGTGGATTGAGTTTGGTGGTAAGGAAATTAAGGAAGGTGTTCCTGTACGATCTGAAGAACATCCTCTCAGAGGAATTAATAATAGACATTTCCGAAAACGGTCTCATTCTAAATCTCCCAGAAGAACACGCTCTCGCTCCCCTGTTGGATTTTATGTTCACTTAAAAAATTTGTCCCTAAGTATTGATGAAAGAGATTTGAGAAATTTCTTTAGAGAGACTGATCTGACCGATGAACAAATTAGGTTTTTATATAAGGATGAAAGAAGGTCACGATATGCCTTTGTGATGTTTAAGACTGAGAAAGACTATAATACAGCATTAAGTTTACATAAAACTGTTTTACAGTATCGTCCAGTTCTTATTGACCCAGTTTCTAGAAAACAAATGCTGAAGTTCATTGAATATTATGAAAAGAAGAGACGAGGATCAATTGAGAAAGAGAGAACTGGACATGCTTCACAAAAATACTTAGAAGAGGACTACACTGGCCAGAAACTCTGTATATATATAAGAAATTTTCCATTTGATGTTACAAAAGTTGAGGTGCAAAAGTTTTTTGCAGGCTTTGCCCTTGCTGAGGATGACATTTACTTGCTTTATGATGACAAAGGAGTTGGTCTGGGAGAAGCGTTGGTGAAATTTAAATCAGAAGAACAGGCTATGAAAGCTGAACGTTTAAATCGCCGAAGATTCTTAGGGACAGAGGTATTACTAAGACTTATAACGGAGGCACAAATGCAGGAGTTTGGTATAAATTGTTCTTTCATGTCCAGTGGCAAAATGCAAGCCTGTTCCCAGTCGCGTGATAGAGATGACCGGTGCCATTTATTTGGCTCAAAAGACTCACCAGTATACTCATATGACCCTTCTGAAGACCGGAGATACCAGGTAGAGGAGTTAAGGCATCCAGGTAACCTCAAGCATCCCCAGGGACATTTCCGACAGCCCAATAGGCACCCTCCGGAAAACTTCAGGCACTCTCCAGAGGACTTCAGGCTCTCCCCAGAGGATAATAGACACACTCGGGAGGAATACTTCCGGCGGCCTCCTGCAGAAAACTTCCGGCGCCTACAAGAGGACTTTAGGCACCCACAAGAGGACTTTAGGCACCCACAAGAGGAAAACTGGAGACGGGAGGAAAACTGGAGACGGGAGGAAAACTGGAGACGGCCTTTTGAGGAGGACTGGAGGGGGCCACCAGAGGAGGATTTCAGACAGCCCCCTGAAGAGGACTTAAGGCGACCCCTAGAGGAGGGTTTCAGGCGTCCTTGGGAGGAGGACGACTTGAGGTGCCATAGGGAGGAGGACTTCAGGAGACCCTTTGAGGAAGATTTCAGACATTCCTCTGAGGAGGACTTCAGGCGGTCACCCCCGGAACACTTCAGACGACCACCTCAGGAGCATTTTAGGAGGCCACCCCCAGAACACTTCAAGCGGCTGCCGCCGGAGCACTTCAGGAGACCGCCCCAGGAGCACTTCAGGAGGCCACCCCCGGAACACTTTAGGCGGCCACCCCAGGAACATTTCAGGCGTTCCCAAGAGGAAGATTTCAGGCATATGCCAGATGAAGACTTCAGAGGCCCTCCTAATGAGGACTTTAGGCCCCCTCCTGATGAAGACTTCAGGAGCCCCCCGGAAGATGATCTGAGATGCCCTTCTGACGAAGACTTCAGGCAGCTTCCTGCGGAGGACCTCAGGGACGTTCCAGAGGAGGATCCCAGACTTCCTGACAATTTTAGACCTCCTGGAGAGGATTTTAGGAGTGCATCTGCGGATTTTAGAAGCCATCGTCCTTTAGTGAATTTTGGTCGCCCAGAAGGTGGCAAACTTGATTTTGGAAAGCGTAATATGGGAGGTTATCCTGAAGGGAGATTTATGCCTGACCCCAAATTAAATTGTGGTTCTGGTAGAATAACTCCTGTTAAAATAGTGAATCTTCCATTTAAAGCTAATGTTAATGAAATCTTAGACTTTTTCCATGGTTATAGAATCATACCTGATTCAATTTCAATACAGTATAATGAGCAAGGATTGCCTACAGGAGAAGCCATTGTTGCTTTGATAAACTATAATGAAGCTATGGCTGCTATTAAAGATCTAAATGATAGGCCAGTGGGGCCCCGCAAAGTTAAGCTGCTTTTGCTTTAGAGTGCATTTCTAAATTGTTTCCTTCCCACAGTATTGATGCAGTAAAAATGAAGATTTGAAATAGTGTTTTAAAAATATCTAGTGAAACATTTTAATTCTGACCTGTGAATATAAAAAATGTAAATAGAATGTGAATCTGGTTTTGTTTTACTTGCACATTGCTGCTTTTTTCCCCTAACTTATAATTCCATATGCCTTATTTTCTCTAATTAATGAGGTTTCCCAAGGGTATGTCTTCCCCCCTCCCAATGTTATGGATACAGTTGTATAGAGTTGTAATAGAAGAGGAAAAATTTTATATTCACTTTTATTCTGTAGTCAATCTGTAGCCAAGGAAATAGTGAGTGACTGTTCAGGTTTGGCATTTTATTATCTGTCTGCAGAATTAATAACCTCTTGTCTGAGATTCTACCATACTAAGGTCTCCTATTATAAATAATTCAAAATGAACAGACTGTGAACTTGAAATTTACTTATGTAAAAAGCTTAGGAGATTCTTAAAAGTTTGTGTTCATAACCTTGCAGTTTTTTAAAAAATAAAATCGCAACTGAAATAGACTAACTTGTATTTGTATAAAAGGGAAAAATAGTTGAAGTTGGGTAGTATAAAGTTTTCAACGCGCACATTCAACTCCACTTATGATGAAAGAGATCCAACACTGATTAGTTTTATGGTTTCTTGAATATTTTAATTTTAGGCTTCAGCCTTAGGAAGGGGGTGGAATATCTTATTAACCAAATAAGATTAACAAAAAGTAGACAAAAATGGGATCGGTTTATATTTGGAAGAGTTTGATAAAATAGGTATTTTTTTTTCTGGGAAGAATTTACTCAAGACTCATACACCTTGTATGTTTATTAGGTTCTCACGTTTTAGCTTCAAAACTTTGTGTCTCTGTAAGACTTGTGAAGTTTAATTTTGACTTTAATATTCAACATTCAGTGTAGGCAATTTTCAGGTACTGGATTAGATTTTCTTTCATCCAGGTAATACAAATGTCTGACATTTTGGGGTAACCTAATAAGTGTTAGGCACTGACTATATGCATGATCTTAGTGCCTATTATTTACTTGTCCCACAAATCAAATATGAAGCCAGAAAGTTTCAACAACCTACTTGAAGCCAGTTACCCTGTCCTAGAGCCATTTTCAACATAAACAGACCACTGATTGCAGTTAAAATCTTTTGCTATCTGATTTTATGAAATTTTTTAAATTAAGGTCATACTAAAAGTATTTTCAGGGTTAAATGATATTTTCTTACTTCTATTGTTGCTTTAAAATAGTAAAGATAAAACTAGAGTGCTCAACCATTTGTAGAAGAAAATGTGACTTTGTTTCCAGGGTTTCTCTTGGGGTTCTCACGTTACATACTGCTTTCTAATTCAAAAATGTGCATCTAACTTGATTTGATTTGGTTGGCTTTCTAATAGTTTACATAAAACATTAATGTTTCTCAGTTCTCTTATTCAGAGGCTTTCCACGGTGAGAGTAAGATTTTTATTGATAGCATCATTATTTAATATTACAAAAGTAGTTATGAACTGGATAACTTGATTATAGGATTAAGTTTATTGGTCAGTACTTGGTCAATTAGTACATTAAAGTATCTCTTGGGTTAACCTTCAGGGTTTTTTTGGCCAGTCCTGAGGATTGAACTCTAGGTGCTGTCCCTAAGCTTTTTGCGCTCAAAAGGTAGTGCTCTACTACTTGAGTCTACAGCTCCACTTTGACTTTTTGTGATTAATTGGACTAAGAGTCTCATGGCTTTCCCTGTCCATGTTGGCTTCAAACTATGATCCTCAGATCTCAGCCTCCTGACTAGCTAGGATTACAGGTGTGAGCCACTGGCACTTGGCAACTTTTCATTGGTTAAAAAAAAAATCTAAGAAACTTATTGAAGTTTCTATGATTGTTTTTATAGTGAATATCCTAATTACTAGTAGAATTAATAATTGGTAAATCTGACTGAAAAAAACTCCAATATAGTTTAAAGGATCTCTATAAACTATAGTTTAAAAAGATGATTTAAATTATTATATTTATAATAGAATACTTAAAACCAAGTATAATGAACAAAATAGGAAGAAACGGTATTTGGTTTCAAGATTACATAGATGGTTCATCTGCTCAACCCTGGAGGAATGGAAGACTTTCAAAAACACTTTAGATACAGTGATAAAGGTAAGATGAAGTTTAAAGTACAGGATCACTGAATATGTGATTTGCTTTTTACATTGTTAAGAGGCTTGCTGTACTAAGTATAGGTTTTGCGTTTGACTTTTTAAACAGGAATAATTCATCTGCACATTTAGGTGGTGTCTATCTGTTTTTATACTGTTACTGGGGACTCTGCTTGAGCTTGACTTTCAAGAACTGCACTGCTGATTGTGTGTCACCTCCATTTTTGTTTTTTTGCTGGTTAAATGGAGAAACGAGTCTCTGGGATTTGTCTGCTGGGTCTGGCACCAAACTCAGATCTTGAGATCCCAGCTACCTAAATATAGATTATAGATGTGAGTTTAGGATTTAATATTTTTAAACTTCATTATAAAATGTATTATAGAGAACTGACCTGATTTGGAACCATTTTGAACATATCCTTTAACTTGTGTCTTCTTTTGGTAAAATGGTCATAGTACACCATGGTCAAGTATACTGTGGACCATTAGTATATGCAGCATATAAGGACATTCCTTTCCCTCTCCAGAGAACCAATTTACTAGTACACTAGAATCTCAAACACATGAGAAGAGTGTACTAATTATCTTTATATACTCATATATACTTATATATTTTAATATACTAATTACCTTTACCAATCATGTACTTCAGTGATAAGAATGAGTTTGTTTTTCCTCTCCAACCCACAGATACATTGGAAGATTATTGGTTCTCCCACTTCATACCCAGTGACATTTTGTCTAGGTGTCAAAAATATTAGATCACTTCTAGAAAGTAAACAATCCTATAATCAAGACATAGGTAAGAATCATGGTAGGAATGCTCTAATGTCACTGATCTAAAATTAAGCTGTGACCCTGTTCTCCTTGGCATTAAATAATTCTGAATCCTAATGTATTCCTATTTTGGAGATAAGAAGTGAAGGCCTACATGCTGTTGAGTGGGTTTGTTGTGTTTTTACTAATTGTGGTTTTTACATTTTTAAGTGTAGTTCCATCTTAAATGGCTTAGTAACTACCCATATAATGTCCTTGATTTTGCTTCTACCCACAGAATGTAAAATACTTGCTTGGTCCTTAGAATTAAGTTTTAAGTCTAGATTAAATTATAATGGGATTTAATTTTACATTGGTGAAAGTTTTCTCACTGATACTATTTCTCTTGTTTGTGAAATATTGCTTTGGAGTAGGAAGAACTTATGTTTTATTCCTAAATTATATGTTGATTATGAATTAGGTACTGTTTGAATTTTACAGATGAGACAACTGATGGTCCAGAAAGTTACTATTTAGTACGTAACCAGACTTTAAACACTGAGAAGAAAACCTCCTAAACCAACCATTCATAGCCTCAGCTTCCTAAAAATACTAATTAGAAATTTTATTTTTGAATATTTCATTAAAGAACACTGAATTTAATCAGTTTTTTAGGAGCAGTACTTTGTTTAAAAAAAAAAAAAACTATGACAAGTCAGCTTTCTAGAAAGTCTTTATTTTACCATTGTGAATATTTTTTTCCAGTGATCCCAAGTAATTTGTTTAATTTTATATGCCTAATTGGGATCCATTATATACCAAAGTATTCCTTACCTAAAGAAAGAAAAGCAATCAGATACACTGCAAGGATCTGGCTTTTTTTTTTTTTTTTTTTAATAAAGTATAACCTGTTATCTTAATGTCCTGGCCATTTTTTTTTAAAGTTTTTAATGTTCCAGGATGAAAAATTTTCCAACTACTTGCTTACCAAGTTACATTATCATAACAGCAGTTGTGTTGTAAAAAACTAAAATCAGGTTGGATGTACTTTAGAAAGCTAAAATGAAGCCCAATTGTGTTTGATTTTACATATCAAGTGATGGAATAGTATAAGGTTTTACCAAAAGTATAAAAGTAAAAGCTCTTAAAGGTTGATGAAGAACAATTTGTTAAGTAACTGGTGTTGAAAACATGGAATCAATCATAACCTAAAAGAAGCTAATAGTTGTTAGATCTTTTGTTACATAACTTGCAACTTTAGGTATAATGAAATAATTTGACATATTTTGAAATCTTTCTTTTTTTCTTTAAACTGGAGCCAATACAAAAAAAATCACAAAGTGATGGTTAGGATGTTCAGGTGTATAATATTTTAAAAAACTTTTTAAGTCATAAATTTCCTTTAATTGATTTTTCTCATTTCTTAGGATTTCATTCTGAGGTTTTACCTGTTGAGTGAATTGAAGGTTTTATAATTTAGTAATACTGGATTTCATGTCATTTTCAAGATGAAAATGGAAATGTAGAGTTTACTTAATTTTCATCTTCTGTAACATCTAAGTCTTCATCATCTTTGTCATCGTCATCTGCTTGTTGATCCTTTTTTAGTCGACAAGTGGGTATCTGTTAAGAATAAGCACATTAAAATAGGTTTTACAGTCATCACATTTACTTCACATTTACTTATAGGAAAAGGCACAAAGAAATATTTCAAAAAATGTCCAAATGTAATAGTTTTTAATAGTGAATATTTCCTATGAACTATATATATATATATATATTTTTGGGTTATATTTTAAAGTTGAAAAGGTCTTCATGTATCATATATGTGGCATTACAAACATTTTGAATATATACAGTAATACTATGAAGGTACAAATAAGCCAAACAATTCTTGGGGTACAAAAGCAGTTCTTGAAGAAGAAACAAAATAGACGGCAAAAACAAAGGTACTTCAAGCAGTGAGATAGACAGTGGGATAGTGATGGAAAAAAGTATGGTGATTTAAATGGAATAAAAGTATGGTGATTTAAATGGAATGAGATCAGGATCTGAATACATCAGCTGTATGTCCTGACTCTTCACTTGTTCAGGACCCTCTCTCTAAGGGTGAGTATAATCTCCTAGAAGACATTTGTCAGTGTCGTCAATGTCTGAAGACAACGGTAATCATCACCATTGTGAATGTGTTTGTGGGTAGACTGCTCTATATCTTCACAATGTACAAGACAGTCTCCCACACCTGAAGCCAAGTCAATAGAGCTAAGGTTGAAAACTCTTAAAAGCATTCCAAATTTCTGTAATTGTTAGCCAACTCAGGTTTAAATAATCAAAACTTCACATGTAATACTAAATGGAATTCATGAGGTGTTGGTACTTTGATTACAGAGAAGAAAATGAGTGCTAATAAATAAAAATAGGCTTTGAGTCGTTTATTTTAAAAACTTTTGAAAATATTTATTTCAAAATTTGAAGACTAGATAGGAAGAGCTATATGAAGAACTATAATAAAAGTCCAGGTCCATTTCAGAACTTCTGGACACAGAAAAAAATGAGGACGTTTGTGTTCTAAAAAGCCGTGTTTCTGGGTCCATAATCCATTTTTAGTGTAATTTCTTCAGAATTTATGCTGTTCATGTTAGATAACATCTATATTAGCCTTCTCTGTTTTTTACCTGTTTCAAATGTTCTTTCTGTTTAGAGCAGTGTGTAATTATAGTGAAATAACATAAAGTGCATCATTCTACAGAAAATTATGAGGTCATATGACTAAAGGTAAACATCTTTAGTACTAAACAATTTCAAAGCAGAAGCACAAAATCCTTTAACCAACAGTTTAGCTCACCTGACCTGTTCCAGATACACACTTAGCTGACAGTGATCTCTGAAGAGGTGACTTTGAGTTTGCTCTTACAATATCTAAACGAGATGAATAATCTTGTGGATACAGAGAATTTCGGAAAACCTATTGCAATGATAAAACAATGTTACAGATACGAACAATAAGCAAATGAATTCCTTTCACTTAAGATTTAAGTACCACCCCAAGGATAAAGCTTGGACTTTATGAGGAAAAAAAATTAAAATTCCCCCTCTCCCCCGCCAGTCCTGGGGCTTGTACTCAGGGCCTGGGCACTGTCCCTGAGCTGCTTTTGCTCAAAGCTAGCACTCTACCACTTTTGCTTCACAGTGCCACTTCTGGCTTTTTCTGTTTATGTGGTACTGAGGAATCAAACTCGGGGCTTTATGCATGCTAGGCAGGCACTCTACCACTAAGCCACATTCCCACCCTAAAAATCGTTTTAAGTTAGAAAAGTGAAGGCTAAGATTCTATATGATGAAAAGATGAAAACAATAACCATAGAAGAAACACTTGTGTTTTTGCCAGGGAATTACAGAAGTCTTGACTCTTAAAGTATACAAGCTAGAATGGCAGCAGTGGTTCATACTTTTGGTTCTTTTTTGTTTTGCCTGTCAGTTACAAATGTAATGCCACTGCATTACTGCTAAGGAAAAAGTACCTAAGAGTACACTGCACTCACTACAGTTTATGAATTCCAACCTCATAGGACTAGACTACCATGATTTGTCAGTTCAGTTTCCGGAAAGTGATATTTTCAAATCTTACTGTCTTAAGCTTCCCTGTTTCTCTTCTCCCATTTCTCTGAACAGATTAATAGGTAAGAGTAACAGGTATATATTCAGTTCCTTCTTCCTCAAAACTTCTCACCCTATTGTTTTGAAAATCATCACCATTCTAATCCTTTTCAGCGTACATTTTTCCTTCATCTTCAACATCAAATGTGGAAACCCGCTTTTTCCCCACAGGTTCCTTCCTTTAGAAAACAAGCATAAGTTTGGTCATTTTTTAAAAAAATTCTATTAGATGTAACTGAAAAACTTCTCAAGCAATTCTATTTCATCTCCATTCAACTAATTGGGATTTTACCCTTCTCTAAAGTTGTTCTTGCCAAAATCCATTTTGTCTTCATCTTCCCCAACCCCATTCTAAACCTTTATTCTTCCATGCCATCACTAAACTCTTGCATTGTGCTATACATTAAATATATCTATCTTACTGTTAACTTTAAATATTTCTAAGGCTTCCCCTTAGGTCATTTAAAAATAATGACCCTTAACAAGCTAGTTCTATGTATATTTTATACATTCTTCAGGAAGCCGTATTCATGCTCCAGCACTATCCGGCAAAGTTATAAAATGGTAGTAATGTTTGATATTCCTTATTGTCTTTATTGATATTCCTTATGTGTCTAGTATGCATCTGAAATGTAATTCATGTGGATAAGGAACTGAATAATTTAACCTTAGCTACATAAGCCTAGTAGCTCTTATATTGGACAGTGTAGCTCTAAATTCAATTCTACAACGAAAAACATTCCAGCTAGTAGGCCATACTATAACCTTAGGCATCCCTAATTTTTTAAAATTTTAATTTAATTTTATTTTTGTCGGTGTGGGGCTTGAAGTCTCGGCCTGGGTGCTGTCCCTCAACAATTCAGCTCAAGATGAGTACTCTACCACCTGAGCCATAGCACCACTTCTGGTTTTCTTGTGGTTAATTGGAGACAAGAGTCTCACAGACTTTGTTGCCCTGGCTGGTATCAAACTGCAATCCTCAGATCTTAAGACTCCTAAGTAGCTAAGATTATAGGCGTGAGCCACTGGTGTCTGGCCCTAAATTTTTTTTTACCTGAGATACTTCTATTTGAATTGACCGATTATGGACATTTAAAAAATTGTAGCTTCTTTACAGTTAGACTTACTTTACTGAGTGCCAAAATATATTCTCTACTGAAAAATCAAACAAACTTGTGGCTCTTGGCTATCAAGAGTCCAAATGCTTTAAGGGATATCAAGCTTATTTATCAGTCTTCTAGCCTATGTGCAGAACCTACATACAGACCCTCTGTTATATTGTTTTTGTAATCCAGTTCCATAGCTTGGGATAGATAGCAGCAAACTTACTCAAGAGCCAAGTCATATGATGTCTTTTGTTTTCCTTTGTTCTCTAGTCAGTAGCTCCCACTGTGCCCTCAAGAATAGTTATATATCACATATTTTGGGACAATGCTGGGATATTTGAACCTGGCCTCTCAGGCCTGCTGGGCAAACCTCTACCACTTGAGCTGGGCCCCAAATCATTTTTGAGATAGGATTTTTTGTTTTGGCTTGGGCTGGCCTGAACTTAGTTCTGTTCATGCTTCTGAATAGCTGAGATGCAAAGGTGCCACCACACCCAGTTTATTGCTTGAGATGGAGTTCAGATGGGCTGAACTACGATCCTCCTGATCCAAGTAGCTGTGATTGCAGGCTTGAATCACCATATCATTGTTTTTAATTCACTAATTACCAGTCTCCAACAACTAGTCTTGAGTACCTCTAGTGCAAGGAACCCTGTTTCACTTTGCAACTTCAAAGTAGATGGTGTTAAATGTACTTTTGCAAAATTAATGACAATAATCATAAATTCAGTTCCCATGTTGTGGGGGGAAAAGGGAGACCCAGACTAAAGGATGGCTCCACATACATACACATTCCTTTAAACTTAAGAGAACTGAAGAACACAAAAGGAATCAAAGGATAAAGTGTAGGAGATAAAACTTGTAACCTAGGACAATTTAGATATGTGAGCAGGTTATTGAGGGAGGACCAATTTATTTGTGTATGTTTGTATGCCTGTATTGGAGTTTATACTCAAGACCTCGTACTTTTGCTTTGCTTGCTTGGCTGGTGATATACCAATTGAGCCATGCCTCCAGCCCAGATTTTTGGTGCTGATTTTGGAGGTGAAGTCTCAGACTTTTCTGCCTGGGCTGGCAATGAATGGTGATCCTCCAGATCTCAGTCTCCTGAGTAGCTAGGATTACAGGCATGAGCCACTGCTTCCTGGCTCAAATTCTGTTTTGAAGCCAGTGTCTTAAAATGCTGGCATCTAGATGTGATATAAAAACTGGATGACTCATTAAGCAACTACTATTTGGAAAGGATCTATTTTTGTTTGAACATCCCTTTTTAAACTTTGCTAGCAAAGATGAAATAAGTTAAAAATAGGTTATATGGAGCTCTTAGGATAAGAATCTAAATCAGTTAAGTATTTCCTAAAATTAAAATTACAGGAAGAATTATTGGCAATAATACATTTGCAAAACAATCTAAGATCTCTTCTAGGACTGAATGTCAAGACATGGTATCTCTGAAATGACTGCACAGAAGTGACTTTTGAAGGGGAAAAAGGAGCAGACAAATACTTTTTTATGTAAAGAACAAATAAGGTAAGGTGGCTTATAATTTTAACTAGAGTGCTTTAACTGCACCAACTTTGCTGTTGCTGGAATAAATTTTAGTGGTTCTAATAAAACATGGATTACCTAAAAGGAAAGCAAGTTATTTCTCTGTCCCTCTCAGACTGTTTTCACTTATTGTTTCCAAGAAAATTGTGTTCATAAGATCCTTCCTATTCTTGTGACCTCTTCAATATTACTTCCTTTGATCACACACCTTTATACTTCTCTACTTCACTTGCTGGATGATATAATAACAGTTCAGGCCTATGGTTTTTTGCTCAACAAATGCTTGTCCTGTACCATTTTCAGTATTTAAACACATTGTTCTTCATTTACGACAGCCTGCTACAGGACCTTTGTGTATCTATGCTGTCATCCTCAAAAATTCTCCACTAAGCTTCTTTGATTTTCAAGACTATTTGGGACCCTCCACATAAACTGGTTGCATTAAAATTTTTTTTTAAAACTACAATAAAATATCTAACTCCTTGGTAGATTTTAAATTCCTGCTTTGACAAAACGAACTACTTTCTCAATTATAATTCTAAGAGCTTGAAGGGACTTTAGTATGGCACATCAAGGGTGTTAGAAAAGGGAGAAAGGAAGTACTTGTAAAAGTGATCCCAGTCTCACAGAAAAAGTAGGGGATCATTTTTAAACCTATCCCCCAATGCAGTGGTGTTTCTTGGAAGAAACAGTTCTTACTACTCATCTAGAACTATATTCCTTGTAGTCTTGTGTAGAGAGCTTTAAAAATATCATTATAGTCAAGACTTCTGGATGGTCTGGGATGTTTTTAATTTCAGTGTGCATCAATTTTCTCACCCAAATAAGGACAGTTAAGTGCTTATCAATATTAGTAGGTGGATTAAAATAACATAGTTGCAATGAGGAAATCATATAAGTGTTTGCTATTATACAACTGACATACAAAGGCTTGACGATCTATTTTTAAAAATATGAAAAGGAGTAAAAATTAAGAAACCTTCACCTTAGTAGGAAGCTTGTTACAGTAAATCAAACTGACAAAATAAAAATGAGAAATTAGAAAAGGTCCAGCTATTTGGGTCACACGCAATAATTTAAAGCATTGCAGTGTTCTGGTTATTTTTACCCATACAAACTAAGCTCTCTTTTAAATATTTTCCATAATAACAGAAGGACTGAGCTTAGATATGGTCCTACCTCTAAATCTTCATCCTCATCAATCTTTTGTATATTTTGGTAGGCAGCAGTGTAGACCTCTAAAGCTTTGCCATGAAATAACATTTCGATAGTGATAAATTCTGAAAATATATTCTAAAAAAAAAACAACAAAGATTTGAGTTTAAAAAATCATTTAAATCATTTGATGAATTTAGTAAATATATTCCCCCCTATAGTCTTGGCATTTTGTGAAAAACCAAAGTAAATGTTTTTCTCTAAGACAAATGATAATTAGCTAGGCTCCAGTGGCTCATGCCATAATCCTAGCTACTCAGGAGGCTGAGATCTGAGGATTGTGGTTCAAAGCCAACCTGAGCAGTAAAGTCCATGAGACTCTTATCTTCAATAAACCACTAGAAAACCAGAAGTGGCTCTGTGGCTCAAGTGGTAGAGTGCTTGCCTTGAGCTGAAGAGTGCAAGGACAGTGCCCAAGTCCAGAGTTCAAGCCACACAACCGACAAAAAAAAAAAGACATGATAATTGAAAATAGTTATAAAGATCTTTTAAAGCAAGTCCTTAAAATTATACCAAGTATTTTCTTTTCTTTTTCTTGTCAGTCATGGGACTTGAAGTCAGGACCTGGGTGCTGTTCCTGAGCTCTTTTGCTCAAAGCTAGTACTCTTGTTCACTTTGAAACACAGCGCCACTTGCGCTGGTAGTTCTCTGCCCTGGCTGGCTAGGAACCATGATCCTCAGATCTCAGCCTTCTGAGTAGCTAGGAATACAGGTGTGAGCCACCAGCAAGTTCTTTTAATACCTGCTAATTAACATTTGTGATAAAATGACTGTTATTTGGTACTATATACCCTGATACCACAAGCCTATAAGTATTTGAATTAAGTTCTGAAACTTTAATAGTTCCAACTGATGTGAAAGAATATTATGCTCTGAGAGACATGTAACTATGGATGATGACCATACTGTTATTCTGTATAGGTTAGAGGCATATAGTATACTGGACTAGCAACTATTATAATAAACAGCACTATGCTAAGATAGATTTTCAGATACCTTAGAGGTTGACTGACTGGGCTAGAACTTTTTTAGGTCTTAGTCTTCCTAAGACAGTTCCTAGAGGAAAGGAATCAGGTGCCCTCAAGGAGTGTGGAAGCTGTTAGTGACAATTAGTTTTAGTGCACAAGCAGTAATAAGCTAACTTAGAAAATATTTCTGTTGGGTGCTGGTGGCTCACGCCTGTAATGAATCTGAGGATCATAGTTCAAAGGCACTAGTAGGAAAATCCATGAGACTCTTATCTCCAATTAACCTCCAGAAAACCAGAAGTGGCTCTGTGGCTCAAGTGGTACAGCACTCGCCTTGAGCTGAAGAACTGAGGTACAGTGCCCAAGCCCTGAGTTCAAGCCCCATGACTGGGGGGGGGGGGGGGGGGGGGGAAGAGAAAATATTTCTGGTCAACTAGTATTAGAGCTTCCATTTGGTTAGTAAGCAAAAAATTGAAATGTTTTCTTTTTTTTTGTGCCCCCTCAGGTCCTGGCCCAGCTTTTTTGTTCAAAACATTTGGTGCTGTACCACTTGGGCCATGCCTGTAGTTCTGACTGACTGTTAGTTAATTGGGGAAAACAGTCTCTTGGATTTTTCTGCATGAGCTAGCTTCAAACCTCATTTCTCATATTCCAGCCTCCTAAGCAGCTTGATTATAGGTATGAACCACTGTTGCTTGACTACTGTATTTCTTTTAAAAGCACAATGTTTTAAAACAACATAAAACATACTGAAAGAAAATATGAGCAAATTTATATTCTTGAGTATGAAAAAAACCTGTCTGCCATAACACCAAGGTAGAAAACCAAAAAGACCAATCAATATATTTGAAACAAAAATAAAGCCTTAAGAGAGCAAAAAATAACATAGACAGTATTTATACAACATACTTTATGTTAATATAGTTAATATAATTACTATATATATTAGTATTATAAATTGTTATAGAAATTACATGAAAATGTGCAACAGGCCTGTTAATATAAGTATATCATGTATTTAGTTATATATAATATATACAAATTATATATTAATATATATTAATGCATTTGAATATCTATTAATAAAAAGGGTTATAGTCTCAATATAAAGAAATAATAATATAAATAGAAAAATTCTAATACCCAAGTAGAAGTTAGACAAAGAAATAAATGTATTACTAGATATATGAAACAACACTCACCCTCAATAGTACTGACAATGAAATGTGAAGAGAAATGAGATACTGTTTTACCCAGTGGACTGGCTGCTACTATTACTAATCATTGCTTCATATATACTCATGAAAAGACTAGTAGAGGCAGAAACTGGCTTGTCCATTGTAGAGAGAAGTTTTTAAAGCAGGTATTACAATCTGGTCTCTGATTTATGAACCTAGGAATGCCTACTTATTCCAAGAGAATCACTGGATCAGCACAAAGGCAAATATTCATGTTTAATGACAGAATCATCTACGGTTGCAAAAAAAAAAAACCCTTAGATTTCACCCAATCAAGACTTGTTAAATATATTGTAAAATATTATGAAGATATAAAAAAGGAAGATATAGCTCTTTTATTTCTCAACAGGAATATGTCCATGTCATTAATTTTTTTTTTTTTTTTTTTTGGTCGTGGGGCTTGAACTCTGGGCTTGGGCGCTGTCCCTCAGCTCTTCAGATCAAGGCTAGTGCTCTACCACTTGAGCCACAGCCCCACTTCTGGTTTTCTGAGAGATTTATTGGAGATAAGAGTCTTTATGGTTTTTGAGGTGTTTATTGGAGTTAAGACTCTCCTGCCTGGGCTGGCTTTGAACTGTGATCCTCAAATCTCAGTCTCCTGAGTAGCTAGGATTATAGGCAAGAGCCACCGACTCCCAGCTCCATGTCATTAAACTTTTAAGAAATGAAACAGAGTCCTGTTTATTTAAAACTATGAGATAATGGTAGTGTTTTCCTAATAGGGTGAGTGCATACAGTGCTTGAGTCCAATGAGATATGTTTGTTATTATTGCAGCTTTGTGTATGTGCATAGGAAAAAGTCTGGAAGATAAGCTAAAAAAGTAACACTTTTGAGTGAGGAGAGTACTGGATTTTTCTCTATAATTTTATGAAAAACTTGTATTTATAATAAAAATGAAGCAATTAAAATTAAATTTGTGTTTCTTGCTCATGAATCAGCCAGTTTACCCAATGAAAATCCAAACCAAAAATACTGTTTAAGCTTAGGTATTTCTCTTTTTCATGGTAGTGTGAGAGGAATTGTTTTCCTGATTCCTTTCTCAGTCACTTCATTGTTGGTACATAGAAAAGCCACTGGTTTTTGAATGTTCAATAGGCAAAGGATAGCTATAATATATAAAATAATAATATACAGAGCTCAAGACATTGATAATAACCCAGTTAATAAATGGACAAACTGAACAGCCATTTCTTAGAAAATAAAAAGGCTCATGGATACATGAAGAAATGTTCAATATTCTTAGCCATAAAGGAAATGCAAATCACAATTACACTAAGATTCTGTTTTGCCCCAGTAAAATGACAATTATCAGGAAAACAGCAACAGATGCCCTGAGGATATGGGAAATGGAGGGAAAAGGAACCCTCTTAACACTGCTGGTAGGAATGTAACTAGTACAATCACTATGGAAATCAATATGGAGTTTCCTCAAAGAACTAAAAATAGATCTATCTTATGACCCTCTATACCACTTGTTGGCAGAGACTTGAGGGAAACTAAATGAATATACAAGAATGATATCTGTATACTACCTGTATTTATTGTAAAAATTCTATAAGATGGTCACAATATTTCAGACCTTTCAAGATGATTAAAAATAAATTTCACTTAAGCCTTTTGAATTCTATGATGCTGCAAAAAAGTCTCAAAGCTATAGATATTTTTTAAAAATTGAGGCAGTTAATTTTTGTGGTGGTTCCAAATTATGGTTGGATAAAAGATAGATATTAAAAACATATTAGTGACAATGTATTATAATAAACAGCACAGATGAAAAATACTGATTTATAGAACATTTCTGGATGTGGTACTCTGGGTAAATTACATCTCTGCTTAATTTCATAATAACTATCACTTCCACAGGGCTACTACTGATGATAAAAACTTAATGTAATAGTATTGATAAAAGTCTGGCATCTAGTTGGGACTGTAGCCTCTTTACATACTATTGTGTTCATAGGAAAATAACATATTTTTCACTTGTACCTTTTTTCATAAGAATTATGGGCTAAATCAGAAAGTTACATTTTTCACAAATTTAAATAAAAAATGAGGTTAGAAAACATGTCTTGAGCCTTAACAGTTACTTACTTACCTTGATATCCTTTATTTTCTGCTTTTCAAAATTGTCAATAGTTTCCTCTAAATGACGCGTTGTTCGGGTAGCATCCATTGTAGCTCTCTGTAATTCAGTTTCTGCCTACAAAAGTATTCCCCAACCAGAGATAAAATCAAATAAGTTTATTGGTAAATATTCAGAGTCCTTGCTTTTTGGCATAACTGTAAATAATTGAACACTATTTTACCAGATAGAATAAAATGATATATAGAATAAAAAATGCATATTAAAGAACTTTAAATAACATGATTAATGATCTCAAAGAAAATAAAATCCTTCCCTTTCTCTAAAGGTATTTTTTTTCCTATCTTGGATAATTTATAGTAAAACTTTTTTTTTTCTTTTTTGTCAGTCATGAGGCCTGAACTCTGGGTCTGGGTGCTGTCCCTCAGCTCTTCAGCTCAAGGCTAGCACTCTAACCACTTCGCCACAGTGCCACTTTCAGCTTTTTCTGCTTATGTGGTACTGAGGAATCAAACCCAAGGCCTCATGTATGCAAGGCAAGCATTCTACTACTGAGCCACCTTCCCAGTCCACTAAAAGCATTTTCCATGTCTTCTATGCTTCCTCTGTGTCATTTATCATAATTTTTCTTCTAGCTCCCTTTTTCCTCATTCTTCTCCAAAGAAAGGGATTATGATTTAACAACTATTTTAATAATCTCCAACATCCCAATCTATAAAATACAATAAAGTTTATTCCAAAGGAAAAAAGTTTATCTCTTATTGTGTGGATTAAACAAAACAATCTTTGTGAAGGGCTGAGAGAAGCAGACAGGAGAAAGAGCTATAGAGATCAGTTTTCATGAGTGAAAATTACTTATTTTCTGTCGGTCGTGGGGCTTGGACTCTGGGCCTGGGCACTGTCCCTCAGCTTTTCAGCTCAAGGCTAGTGCTCTACCTACCACTTGAGCCACAGCGCCATTTCCGGTTTTCTGGTGGTTAATTGGAGATAAAAGTTTCATGCACTTTCCTGTCTTGGCTGGCTTTGAACCTTGATCCTCAGCTCTCAGCCTCCTGAGTAGCTACGTTTACAGGTGTGAGCCACCAGCGCCCAGCTTTGAAAATTAATTTTTTAAATCATTACAACATTGAAGTACTTGAGACTAGCAAATATATAACTGAAGTCACTTCCTTTTTTTTTTTTTTTTTGCCAGTCCTAGGGCTTGAACTCTGGGCCTAAGCACTGTCCCTGAGCTTTTTGCTCAAGGCTAGCACTCTACCACTTGAGTCACAGTGCCACTTCTGGCTTTTTCTGTTTATGTGGTACCCAGAGCTTATGCATGGTAGGCAAGCATTCTACCACTAAGCCAGATTCCCAGCCCTTACTTTCTTTTAATAGTTCTTCAAAAGCATAGAAAAATGTTAATGCTTCTAAGTTGGCTGACCTAGACCTCAACAATTGTAGTGCTTCAATCTCCTGAATGCAGGGATTACAAGAGTGTACCATCACATCTGGCTACATTTAATACTTCTATATTATTCTTACCAAGTAGAGTTATATATTACAAACATTTCAGCATGAGATTCTACTATGGATTCTTACAAGCCAACAATAATGTTTTTATTCAGTTTATAGCTTTATACACACACATACATACACACACATATGCAAGTCTTGATTTACACATGCTAATGTACTTATACTATTTAGATCTGTGCTGTGCAATCCATATGGTAGTCACTAGTCACAAATGACTATTTACATTTAAATTAGAAAAAATGTAAAAACTGGTTCATAGGTTACTGTAATCGAATCTCAAGAATGAAACAGTTATATATACAGTAGCTATTGGACTACTTAGTGCAGAACATTTCCAATTTATTCATATATTTCTCTTTAAACTTACCCTTCAAACAATAGTTGCACTAAACATTAGAATGCTTTAAGTAGTAACAGATTGTAAAAGCCCAATTTTCTGATAAAATTAATTCCAAAAAAATGTTTTCTTCTTTATGCTATTATTATACTTGATAAAAATGTCATCATTCAATAATTGTGGGGAAAATTACATTCAAAGTTCTAAAAAAAAGTTCTGCAACATGTAATAATTCTAGCATTTGGCCACTGCATTCTTTTCCAAGGAATATATAAATTGAAACAAGTGAAAGGGTTTACTATTAGGATCCATGTCTTGACACACCATTTTATTGCCCACCTGTGACTGAAATTTTTCATAAAGGAAAAAATGCATTTCAAATAGAATAACTTTTTCAATAAATTAAGATCTTGTACCTTTATAGAATTATATACTCTTACAATTAGCTTAAGCACCCAATTTCAAGATACTAAATACATATATATTCGATTATATCTATTTTATGGACTTGGAATTCTTTATATCAGGAGTCCAAATGTAAAATAGAGCAGATAAGCTCATTCAGATAAGAATGTTTATTATGTAAAATTTCAGTTATGTGATGTCTGCTCACCTTTTGCAGACAGTTCAAGCAGACTGCCTTCTAATTGTTGTTTGACTGTTTTTGGCTCTTCCCTCGTTTATTGATATTTTAATTTTAAATTTGTAAACACACACAGAGTTGGGCTAACATAGTAAAGCCTGGGGAAGCAGAAGCTACAATTGGGGTTCTATTTATCTTCACCTTTTATCACCCTCTGGCAACTTTATTTCTGGAAGTTTGAAATCCCTTTGTATAAGCACAGCAATTTACCCAGTCACATAGCTAGTTTTAGCAAAGAGCATATGGATTTCTAGTATTTCTTCATTTTACTGAAAACGCTTCAGAACTTTAGAATGCACCAATATGCGTAACAACTGGTATTAACTAAAATTTTAAGATATAGCTCAATGAATGCAGTTAATCAGTATATTCAATGGAATTAGGTAGTTTCAAATGAGTTATAAAGTGGGAACAGAACTGGTGCTAGAAAACAAGAAAGCAAGGGATATGATGACATCCAAAAGGAAATGTTCTTTGCCTGACTTATACAACTGTAACCCTCTGTTTTTAGCATTTTCAAAAAAAAAAAAAAAAGGCTGGTCCTTTTCAAACTGTTACAAGAAGCTTGTTCAGAAGTCACCTTGGGCTCTTTTAGGGGTAAGGAGGTAGAACCCTAAAGATTCCTTTTCTTCAACCAGAGTGACTCTATTTAAGTTTGTATATTGAACTTTAACATATTTCTGAATAATCAGTTGAATTTTAAGGGTCTTTCTTAGTAAAAATATATGCTATATTTTCTGGTTTCAGATCGTCAGAACCCCCAAGTTGTAGACATCTTGACCAAGTGAGCAAGTCAGTTGACCTCTAACTATAATCTCTGGTTGTTGTATTTATTTCCCCCTAGTGAGCCCAGACCGGTTCCGCATATGTTATAGCACGTCCTCCACAGCAGTGCTTCTAACAGAGCATCACAGAAGTCTTTGTCTTAAAAATACCTTTCTTTCTGTATTGTGCCAAAATGAATATTCAGTTACCAACTGCTCAAGCAAGATGTTACATTCTACCTGCTTTTACACACCTCTGTCCCTAGGAAAAAACAATTTTTATCTCTGGCTTAATTCTTAATTAACTAATTTGGCTTGTGCCTGAGGGAGATTTATGTGTCAGTCATGAATTTTCCACCATTCTCTGGAACAGACTATAATTTCCAGTTTGAGGTTTTAAGTCTCAATAATTGGCTAGATGTTTCTGTCCCAGCCTCCGATAGGCATTCCTAGTCTTATAGCTGCCCATTTTTGTTTAGTATGAGGTTGGGCTTATATACCTTTGGTCCACGGGATGAGGGACCTGACAACTGGTCCAGCCCCCAAATCACTGCTCAAGGGTTCCCTTCAGGAATGAAGGTGTTCTGGAACCTCAAATGCCCCCAAAGAGCCACTCCTCTATGTGGTTTCTGGCTGAGCTGGGTAGTTAACAACCTTAAGGAAGTAGGAAGGAGATACATGTAAGGAAGAAAAAGAGGGAAAAAGAGGTAGCAGGGATACATTAGTACTTTCTATGCAGTCCTCGCTGCTAACACTTAGCAACTATTCTATATTTTTGTTAGCCATGAACAAGGCACATTCTAGTTTAAGAGCTTGTTGTGTTTACCAAAAGAATCTTATTATAGTAGATATTCCTATTTGGGTCCCTTTGTGCTCTTTCTGGACTTCGTTATACTCTTAAGTGTTCTACCCTTGAGATTTTTTTTAGCCCAAAATTGTAACTGGTTTCATGTGAGTTTCTTTTTAGAGAATGAAGGGAATTATTGTGGGATTTATTTCCTTTTCTCAAAAATACAGCAGCGGGCATTAATACATTAGTACTAATGGAAGGTCCTTAATTTTATAATTAATATTTGGTTAGCTACCATGTGAAAAAAAATGTCAGTTTTGAACTTAATCTGCAAATGTATTTATGAGTGGATTTTTTTGGGAAAATTTATTGGAAAAAGAATACAAGGATATTGTATTACATAGGATAATCGCTTTATGATTATCTAACTTCCATAGGAAGGATTCCTATGTATTGCATACCTTAACATTTTTTAAGACAAAAATTCAAAGGATACAATTACATGACGATCAGATGGGTTTCGTTGACGTGTTCTTTCTAACTGAGTTAACTGTTTAGCTTCTCGATTCCTTGCTGTTAATGTTGCTTTGAGGTCCTCCTGAAAATAGCATTATTTTAAAATAAAATGTCTGATTTAAGAAATGAAATATAGTCTGTTTTAAGAATGGAAAAATGTCTTTTTTGATGTAGGCATCATAATGTGTATGCATGCATGTGTATATGTATGTATGAGAGATTATTTCTTTAGCCATCTCTCAAATGAGACAATTTCAACTTACAACCATAAAAATATATACATATAATTTGATTATAGTGATGGTTACATTCAGATTTTTTTTTCCTGTGATAGGGCCTCACTTGTAGTTCAGGCTGGCCTTGAACTCTCAATATTGCCTCGGCCTCCTAAATACAGAAATAACAAGCATATGCCACTATACTTGTCATACTCATTTAAAAATCTCATTAGCTGCTTTAGAATAAAAATATAGACACATTCACTTATTAAGATAACTTGTCTACTATAAATATTAGATATTTAAATTTTAAATAGTAATATCCTTGCTGCTACAGAAATATACTACTAACTCTACTAAAAAATTTCATTATTCTCAATGATGCAAGAAACTGTCTTTCAGTGCTATGTAAAAAAATTGCTATATGTTACTTTATAATTTTTATTGAAACTATAGTTGGAAAACTCACAATCAACCAGAATACTAATAATGACATAAAAAAATGGATTTACTTACCCTTTTCATTTTTACAATGGTTCCATAAGCTTTCAAAGGTTCAACTACTTTGGCTTCAAGTCTTTCTACCTATTGGAAATTATTATAAAATATAACTGAAAAGAAAGAGATATCAAAACTTAAATACTGAAATAAAACCTGTGCTGTTTAACCTGAAATAATTACTGTTCATATTTTTAAAAATTTCAAATTAAAATGACACTGCTTAAGACATTATGAGTTAACAGATTATCACCAGAAATTGATAAGACTCACAATCTAAACTCAAACACATTTGAAAACTTAAGCTACGCAGTAACATTGAAAACATAAAAGATGGGGCTGGGAAGGTAGCTTAGTGGTAGAACGCTTGCCTAGAATGCATGAAGCCCTGGGTTTGATTTCTCAGTACCACATAAAGTGGCTCAGGTGGTACCACCTTCTAGCCTTGAGCAAAAGAAGCTCAGGGACAGTGCCCAGGCTCTGAGTTCAAGCCCCAGGACTGGCCAAAAACAAACAAAAATCAGAAAAGAAAGCTGGGCACTGATAATATCTTATATTCAGGAGGCTGAGATCTGGAGGATTGTATTTTGAAGCCAGCCTGAGCAGTAAAGTCTAAGAGACTAACCAGAAAAAAGGTTGGTGGCTAAAGTGATAGAGTGCCAGCTGAGCAAGCAAGCAGCCCGGATACAAACCCTAGTTGCAACAACAAAAAAGCATTTGGCATCAAATATGATGAGGAGCTCATCCTTGCTACAAAATTCTTTTTCTTTTTTTTTGTCAGTCATGGGGCCTGAACTCTGGGCCTGGGCGCTGTCCCTCAGCATTTCAGCACAAGGCTAGCACTGTACTGCTTGAGCCATAGTGCCACTTCTGGCTTTTTTCTTTTTGCTTATGTGGTGCTGAGGAATCAAACCCAGAGCCTCATGCATGCAAGGCAAGCACTCTACCACTGAGCCACCTTCCCTGCCCCTACAAAGTTCTTTTTAACCTCAAAGTATTAGTTGTTTTTTTTTTGGGGGGGGGGGGTCCGGTCGTGGGGCCTGAACTCTGGGCCTGGGCACTGTCCCTCAGCTCTTCAGCTCAAGGCTAGCACTCTACCACTTGAGCCACAGTGCCACTTCCGGCTTTTTTCTTTTTGCTTATGTGGTACTGAAGAATCGAACCCAGAGCCTCATGCATGCAAGGCAAGCACTCTACCACTGAGCCACCTTCCCAGCCCGACAAAGTATTAGTTTTTTAGTAAGTTTTAAGACAACTCAAATTTTAAGGCAGCCACCATTTACCACAGTGTCAGATACTGTTTATGAACTCTAATAGCTCAACCTTGTAGGAAGATTAAAGTTGAAAGATATGGCATACTGGAAACATTAAAAAAAAAGAAACACTATCCAAAAGTAAAAAGCTTCAGATTATTGTTTCAACCATACGATTTTTCTTTGCATCACTGCTAAGTTGTAAAAGCTTAAAGGTGGTTAGTGTTATTGATCTCTCAAACTGTATGGCTGACCATTTTTATAATTCATAAAGGATCACAGAAGACACTGAAGAGCTTTTTTTAAGGCAAGTACATATTTAAGTATAGCATAAGAAAAACAACTTTAGACATTAACTTTTTTCCAGGACAAGTAATAAATATGAAGACATATTGCTTAACATGAATAGGTGGTATTTTTAAGCAAGAAAAAAACTTTTAAAATGACACATATTTACACAGTCAATGAGTACATTTCATTTCATATTAGTTTTTGTAAACAAAATGTTGTATGGATGCTTCCTTTTAAAAGGTTGTAGGGCTATGAAAAAAAATGAAGTTCCCATCAAGCACTTAAAATAGTTGGAAGGGACTGGGAAGGTGGCTCAGTGGTAGAGTGCTTGCCTCGCATGCATGAGGCCCTGGGTTCGATTCCTCAGCACCACATAAACAGAAAAAGCCAGAAGTGGCACTGTGGCTCAAGTATTAGAACACTAGCCTTGAGCTGAAGAGCTCAGGGACAGTGCCCAGGCCCAGAGTTCAAAGCCCCACAATCAACAAAAACAAAAAATAAAATAGTTGGAAGCCTAAAGTCAAAATCATAAATATCCAGTAGGATGCAGTCTATACCACTAATAATACATATGCTGATTTCCAGTGTAAGGGTTATTCAAAATTTTTCAGTTCTACCTTTCATTGCCTACCTTTTGTCATTGTTCATTAGCACTGCACCATTTGGTAAGCAAGAGAAATAAAAGAACAAAAATGTAAATCAAGTTGCTTTGCTATTTGATAAATAGCATAAAAGTTTTCTAAAGGAGGGGCTGGTTTGGAGGTATAGCTTAAGTTCAAAACCTAGTGCTGCCAAAAAAACTTTTCTAGAAGGGCTAAATTATTTGACTGAAAATTTAGAATTATCTGTGAATATAAATTAGTTTTGAAACTCTCCAGTTATATATAACTGAGAACTGCTTATTATAGAAGAGATGTAGGACATTTTTTTCTAAAATGTAATCAAGTATGATTAATAGCTGCTCAAAGTTTTGTTTGCATTAGAAGTGATGGTTTCAAAGATTAATATTCTTATTTTACTTTTTGATAGTTAACACTTATGTTTTCAGCCTTAAAAGAACCAAAAGACAGGAGTAGGAATGTGGCTTAGTGGTAGAGTGCTTGTCTAGCATGCATGAAGTCCTGGGTTCAATTCCTTAATACCACATAAATAGAAAAAGCCAGAAGTAGCACTGTGGCTCAAGTGGTAGAGTGCTAGCCTTGAGCAAAAGAAGTTCAGGCTTAGTACTCAGGCCATAGTTCAAGCCCCAGAACAAGCAAAAACAAAACAAAACAACCCAAAGTCCAGATGATTGAAGTACAAAAAGAGTAATGGAATTTAAAATGATGTACAGGCCTGTAATCCCAGTACTCTGGAAGCAGGGGCTGGAAGATGGCATGTTTGGCACCACCCTAAGATTACATAGTGAGATCCTGATTAAAAACAAAACAAAAACTGGTATTTCATCCCTTGTCACACAAAAAATACAACCCGACCTTACCTCACAAGGTCTCACTAGCAGTTTGCCTCATGATATAAATAAGCTTCCCCAGTGGTCAAATTTCCAGAGTATCAGCAATATCTTATTAACCTATGTATTCACTGATTCATAATATTACCATTCTTAACATTTTCCATCTGGTATATAGACCCAAGCAAGGCACAAGACACGCTTCTGTTCTTTTTAAGTATAAATGCCAAATGAAGTGGGCTAATTTTAAGACTTCAAAAGATGCCCCAAGCCCAGCGCTGTGGTTTACGCCTGTTATCCTAGCTATTCAGGAGGCTGAGATCTGAGGACTGCCGTTCAGAGCTGGCCCTGGCAGGTAACTCCGTAATTCTTATCTCCAGTGAACTCTGAAAAATCTGGAAGTGGTGCATTGGCTCAAACAGTGCTGCAGAGCGCTAGCTTTGAGCAAAAGAAGCCAGGGGATAGAGTCCTGGCCTAGAGTTCAAGCCCCGGGGGTGGGGGAATAGGAGGGAAGAAGTCGCCCTAAAGTTTAGAAAAAGCAAGATAAATCACAAAAGGTTTCCCTCCAATAGGCATTAGGTTACTGACAAGAAAATTCCAAGTTGATTACTGTGGATTAACCCCTATGGTTAGGTAGATTCAGCCCACTGCTTAAGTGGCGTGCCCTCACTCCATACCTCAGCTTGGCGATAATCCTGAAGTTTGGCAAACTCATCAGCAAAGTTTTTCAGGCCTTGCTTTAGGTTTGGAGTCTCTGTAGAGGCATACACGTTGATTTCATTCACTAGGAGGTCTGCTTTGTCTCGCAGTCTGGCAGTTTTCCGCACATAAGCAGCAAAGATTTGGCACAGCTCTCCAAAATGTTTCTCCACATTTGTGACAGCATCTTGCAGTTGTCTGGTTTGAGCGTCCCTAGAGAAAAAGGTGACACAAAAAGCAAAACATTCTCCTTAGGGATGAGATGGCTGCACGTTCATCTAGGCAAGCAAACGATCAGGCTGTCTGCATGCAAAACCTCCCAAAGATCCCCATCTCCAGGAGAGAGCACTGCTCTCCTCCAGGACCCCATTCAGGCCTGGCCTCGGGATGCGGGCCCAGCAGGCCCAGACCGAGGCCCGGGGTGGGCCTCCCCGCGGAGGGATGGCGGCTGCTGGGCGCTGCGCCGCCCGGGCGTCCGCTACCTCCAGACTTACGGAGCGCCCCGGGCGTTGTGGGTCGGGGCAGCCGGCTGGGCCCAGGCTCTCTCGGCTGCGGCACTCACTGCACCCAGGGGAGGTAGGCCCCAGGGCGCAGTGGGCTCCGAGCAGCCTCCAGCTCAGGGTCGGAACCGGACGCCGCGGCCTAGGGGGAGAGGGGCGTAGAGGCTCCGCTTCGCCTACCCCAGCCCTCGCCTCGCGTGAGGGCGGCCCTGGGCGGCTAGGCCCCGGCTGTTACCGGCTTTCCAGGCTGCGCCTCAACATCTTGCCTCGCGCACCGCCGGGGGACCCTGGGGCTTGGAGCCCAACCACCGGCGCTCGGAGACGACCCGGCGCGCGCCACGGCGCGACCCGCCGCTGCCGGGAGCCGGGGAGTCTGGCCCGCGCGCCGCCGCGGAGCCCGCCCGGGAGTTTCTATGGAGACGCGGCGCGCGCTCCCGCAGCCGCGGCGCGTGCCCCGCCAGCGCGCGGGAAGGGCGGCCAGGCGAGGGCGAGGACGCGGCCACCCCTGCGGACCGCGGAAGGGGAGCCGGTGGGCTTTCCCGCCTTCGGTTCGCGCGGCCCCGAGCCTGACGCCCAGTCGCCGCCTGTCCTTCCAGGGGTCGGTGAGCCTAGCCGGGAAAGCCAGTCCGCCCGCGGGGGGCGCCGGCGCAGCCTCGGTCGGGGTGAAGCGCCGTACGTGCCCGAGAAGAACACGAAACAAAAGAGCTGGGCTTCCCACCTCATGTTTTACTGCTCGCTCCTTCGGCCGGCTTTTATTGTGGGAAGGGTTGTGTGGGGAAGTGAGGCGCTGGGAATGATAGGCCCGAAGCAGGCTTCCCGTCCTGCAGGCCCGAGCGCACCGACGCGCCCGCGGCGGCCACGCGTGCCACCGTGAGGTCACAAGCGCCAGCCTTCCCGGTTGCCTGGCAACGCCGGCGGCCTTGACGTTTGTGCACGCCGTGCCTCCAGGCCCACCAAGGTCTCACTCAGGCTTTGCGGTCCCCCCCCCCCTCCCCGCACGCCTGGCCCATCCATCCAGGTGGCGCACCCGCCCTTCCTTCACCTGGACTGACCCTGCTCACTTCCCCTGTCTAGCAAAGGAAATGTGATCTTCAGTACTGCGCGCAACCCCAGCACGGTTTATTTTGCACAAATGCGTGTGTCCTTTGGTGCTTCTGTTTGAGAATCTGCAAGTGGGAGAAAATGCAATATTGTTAGTCTTTCTCAGTCTGGTTATTTCATTTTTTTGGGGTGGGGGGTCAGGTTGTGGGGCCTGTTGAACTCTGGGCCTGGGCACTGTCCCTCAGCTCTTCAGCTCAAGGCTAGCGCTCTACCACTTGAGCCCTAGCGCCACTTCCGGCTTTTTTCTTTTTGCTTATGTGGTGCTGAGGAATCGAACCCAGGGCCTCATGCATGCAAGGCAAGCGCTCTACCACTGAGCCACCTTCCCAGCCCCTGGCTATTTCATTTCACAAGATGATTTTGAGTTCCATCCATTTGCCTGCAAATGACATAACTTCAGTCTTCTTTATGGCTGAATAATAGTCCTACACACACAAATGCATGTACATATAGATGTTTATATATATATCACATTTTCTTTGATGGACACCCAAGCTAATTCTATAGTTTAGAAATGACTTGGGATTTTTTAAAGTATATATATTTTATTGTAAATATACTGTACAGAGATACTGTACAGAGGGGTTACAGTTATCTGAGTAAGGTAATGAGTACGTTTCCTTTATAGCATTCTTATCCTCTCCTTTGTTTTTCCCCTACTATCCCTTCCCTCAGCACCTCCCTAACTCCTCCCTCTCTCCCCCCCCCCTCGCAAGTTGTAAAGTTCGTTTCCAACATAATGTCTTGTACATCTATCTCATTGTTATGATGGGTGAACCTGTATCCTTGTTTCAGCATTTTGTTATTTCCTGTCCCCTCCCCAAATTAGAAAACACTATATACAAGATGAAGGGCACCACAACAAATATACTGAAAACGGGTTATTCCATGGAGGAAGAACATACAAAAGAAACAAAATAATCACATATACATTATAAGTACATTAAAAACAGCAGCAAGAAAGATAAAACCTCTTGTGTCCCTATCTTGGGGTTTATTTCGTTAGGAAATGGAAAGACTTGGACAAGATTATATTGTGAGGCAAGCCAGGCCCAAAGAAACATATGTCCCATGATTTCCCACATTTGCAACAATTAGTATACCTCTAGGATAATCTTACCAGACAAGTAGAAAAGGTCAAATGCTACCTACATATGACCATATAAGATGATGCTAGCGAAGGGATTTTTTTTTATATATATATAGAGAGAGAATTCTTTCTATGTAGCCTAGGCTGGTACTTGCTGGGAAGCTCAGGCTGGCCACAAACTTGATCCTCCTGTCTCATTCTCCTGAGTGCTGGGGATGACAGACAGGAGCCACAGACAGGTTTCTGAGTGGGATGGTGGTTCTTGTTCTGTTCAGCTGGGCTCTGTCCTTCCTTTTTGGTTAGTTGATGGGTCTGCTGCTGGCTGGATTATTTTGAGTGGTGGTATGGTTTGGATATGGTTTGAATGTATACCCCAAGGGTTCATGAGGTGGCTGCTTGGTCCTCAGTGTGGTAGTGGGAGATGGTAGACCTCGAAGATGTGGGGGTGTTCATGTCCTTGGAACAGGATTAGGGATTAGTTCTCTAAAAGATTGTCACAAAAGTTAAGTTGGTCCCACTCAAACAGCTTTTCCTCCCTTTTAGTCTGTTGCCCATGGCATCTGTCATAAGAGTCTCACTAGAGCTTGAGTCAATGTCAGTACTACGCCTTCAAACCTCCAGGACTGCAAACTAAATAGCCCTCTATTTTGAGTCACTTAGCCCACTGCCTCAGTCATTTCATTATAGTAATGCAAAGCAGACCAGTATAGATAGCCCCACTTCTGTGTCTTGAGATAGGCGGCCTATCAGCAGGAGCCAGATTAGCTGGCTTCCTTATGTAGCTTAAGAGTTTCCAAACTGCAAGACTACCTTGTGGTGCCTTTAAATCCCCACTTTCACCATGTCTTTTGATATTCTGTTGGTTGATGCAGGTCATATGGACCAGACCAGCGTCAGATGATGTGACCTCAGAGGAGAGGGAGGTGACTGCTTCCAGGTGTGCCAGTTACCTAGGTGACGCAGGTACTGGGAAGAGACTTGTGCAGGAGTTGGGGAGGCTAGGGCCTGCATGGCCAAGAGCAGACCTTACACATATCACTCTGCAATTAGCCTATTTGTGTTATTTGTGTCCCTGCTACCTCTTTCTCCCTTGACTAGAATATAGTCTCTGTAAAATTATCCTTCTAGCTTGTATACATTTCATACCTAGCACTACTGCTGTACTAGACACATGGTAGCTACTCAGCAACTAGTTGAATGTATCAATGAATAAGTAAGTAAATGAGTGAAAAATCCCATGGCACAGAGGCTCCCCTGTGTGGGGAAATGGAAGGAAGCCAGTGAAGGAGAGGAAGTAGCTATGGGATGCAGTGGGAGGGTAGGTAGAGGCCAGGTTACATAGGGCATTTTGGCCATGCCATGCAATCTGGAATTTGGCTCTTGTGAGATGTGAGACTTGAAAGGATTGGGACTCTGGATGGCCATTTTCCCAGTAAAAACTCTCAGATTGCCAAGGGGTCTCCAGAGAGGCCAATCAGTTCTGGCTTTACAGGAATTCAGATTTCTCTCCTGGGTGTAGGCTAATTCAACCCTAAACTGGCTGGGAGGCTGGGGTAGACTAATGTTATGCAACTTGTAAGCTGTTTACTGTTTAGCTCCAGTTCCCTGGATAAGGAAGTCATCCACCACTTGTACACAATATATTGTCACTGTAAGAATCCATCACGTCCATCCCAGGGGACCGCGCAGAGGCAAGCAGGCACAGGAGAAAGATCATTCTAAGGTTTATTAGAGGGGCCATATTTCCCAGGAGAGGGAGCACAAGACATCCATCCCTATCCCGGTAGCAGGATGTCCTGGCGCAGGTAGGTGCATGCACAAGTGGGTCTGGGTGGAGAGATGGAGTGGCCAGCTGCATGGCAGGAACTCCAGGGCAGGGAGGAGCTCAGGTCTGGGTGGAGCTGAGGACCAGAGGTGGGGATAGTGCTAACAGTCACATGTTGATGTTTATACCTCACTTTCTTTTCTTTTCTTTTTTTTTTTTTTTTTTTTGGGTCCAGTCGTGGGGCCTGAACTCTGGGCCTGGGTGCTGTCCCTCAGCTCTTCAGCTCAACGCTAGCGCTCTACCACTTGAGCCACAGTGCCACTTCCGGCTTTTTTTTCTGCTTATGTGGTGCTGGGGAATCGAACCCAAGGCCTCAAGCATGCAAGGCAAGCGCTCTACCACTGAGCCACCTTCCCAGCCCACTTATACCTCACTTTCTACACATACTTTCCAATACGAAATGGTGAATGGAGCTGTGGGATCTGAAGCTGGAGGAAGGTTTCAGGTTCCCTGGTACCTCAAACCTCAATTCCATGGTGCAGTCTTCATTACTGCGAGCCAGAGTTCTTCAGGGAATGGAACATGGAACCAATAGGTGTGTGTGTGTGTGCAATACAATATACAGTTATATTAAAAGGAGTGATCGTGGAGGATGAGAAATCCCAAAATCTACAGCCCATAAACTAGAGATACAGAAGAAGGTCTGAGAACCAAGACAGCTGCCATTATGAAAGATGACATGTCCTAGACACAAGAAAAGCTGAAATTTTGGTCCTTATCAGAAGACCAGAAAAGATTAATATTTTAGCTTAAGCCAGCAGGAGCACTTCTTTCTTACTTAGACTTTTTGTTATACTCAGATTTTTAATTGATTAGATGAGGACTGTTCACATTGTGGGGGGCAATTTGCTTTACTCAGTCTATAGATTCAAATGTTTATCTCTTCCAGAAACACTCTCACAATCGTATTTAAAATGTTGAGCCAAACATTGGCACATGTGGCCCAGTCAAGTTGATTTGCAAAAGTAAACATCATATTCCTCTATCATTGTGAAGGTATTGATACCTTAGAGCAAGGACTGTCTTATTCATTGCGCAGCATAAAGCTTTTAGCAAATGTCTCATGCACAGTACTATGGAACAAATACACATTAAATCACACTTCTTTAGTCTCTATTCATGGAGTGAATGTGCTCTAGGAATACTCCTGAGATATGAGCTCTTTCATCTTGCGCTTCTGTCAACTGGTATTTTAAGACATACATCAGCAAAATTGTTCTCAAGTTTTTACAACTCAGAAATTCTGTCTTAGGGCTGGGAAGGTGGCTCAGTGGTAGAGCGCTTGCCTTGCATGCTTGAGGCCCTGGGTTCGATTCCTCAGCACCACATAAGCAGAAAAAAAAAGCCGGAAGTGGCGCTGTGGCTCAAGTGGTAGAGCGCTAGCCTTGAGCTGAAGAGCTGAGGGACAGTGCCCAAGCCCAGAGTCCAGGCCCCATGACCAGACTCCCCCCACCAAAAAAAAAATTCTGTCTTAAAAGCTACACTTTCTCCTAGGACATATCATCTCATTGAAGAGGAGCTATGGACCTGAACTCAAGTGCTTCAATCAAGGTTGCATAGTTAGTAGGAGAACTGAAATGGTTTACTTTCTCCATTGCATTTTCTGTGGCACCACCACCCTTTGCTCGAAATCTTTTTCCTTCCTTCCTTCCTTCCTTCCTTTTCCTTCCGTCCTTCCTTCCGTCTTTTCGTACTTCCTTCCCTTTGCAAAATGCTTAACAAGGGTAGGCATTTCAATGTCCTTCTGTCGTTGGAAGAAAGAGAGTATTTATCAAAGGATCAGTCCATCATGGAGTGTAGCATTTAAAAATCTGTGAATTATTCTGGATTACAAGCAGTATAGCAATTAACTTAATAACTATTGAGTGGTACTTGCATATATGGAGACAGAACAATACTTGATTTATTGCCAATTCTAGGGATTGAACTAAGTTTCATACTATTGTTTTGTTTGCTCATAGCTGGTGCTCTACCACTTGAGTCATGCCCCTAGCCTCACTTTTTGCTAGTTAATTGGACATGGAATCTCATGGACTTTTCTGCTCAGCTGGCTTCTAACTCTGATACTCCAGATCTCAGTCTCCTGAGTAGCTAAGATTACAGGTATGAGCCACTGATATTCAGCTCACGATATTATCTATCTATCTATCTATCTATCTATCTATCTATCTATCTATCTATCTATATGACCATTATGATGATGCTCAGTTAAATGAACCCCAAGATAGGGACACAAGAAATTTTTATCTTTGTTGCTGTTGTTTTTAATGTACTTATAATGTACTATGTGATTTTTTTGGTTTCTTTTGTATGTTCTTCTCCTGTGTTATAATCCTTTGATTCCAGTATTTGATTCCAGTGCCCAATTTGGGGGGGGAAGGGAAATAACAAAATGCTGAAATAAGGATACAGATTGACCCATTGTAACAATGAGATGAGGCAGGGGAGGGAAGAGTTGGGGAGGTGGGAGGGAAGGGATGGTAGGGGAAAAACAAAGGAGGAGGTAACAATGCTTGATAGGAAATGTACTCATTATCTTACTCATGTAACTGTAACCCCTCTGTACAGTATCTTTACAATAAAAAATATATACTAAAATATTATTTTGTGTAACACTTAATAAATTCCAATTTAGTTAGCATGCCTAACAGAGCTGCACTGCACTAGAGGCTAGAGTTCCATTAACTTTCATACTCATGTACTCAGTATTAATTATTGAGAACTTGTTATATACCAGGTGCTAGATATTCTTACTACTCCTGAACGTAAGTGCACACAACAGAATGAGTTAATTATTTTCCAGTTTTACTTCTTTGGGACTTTAGAGATGACAGCATGGTTTAAATTAGATTCTTGTTTGCTTAAAAGTTATCTTGCTAATTTGTACTGATGTTCTGCTTGCTGCCCTTAGAAGGATCTGATCCCTGGTCCTATTTTAGAAATGAGCATGAAATGGGAGCTTGGAGTGAAGGTCAGTGGCGGAGACATGTATAAGGTCTTGAGTTCCAGTCCCAGAATCACACCAAAAATAAATAAGAAAAAGAAAAAAGAAGCAAGAAATAATATTAACTAGATAATCATAGTATATTGCATTTATTTACTATCATGCCTAAAAATATGGCTTCAGTGCAACTGACACATGATGCTATATAGATAAAGCAAATTGTTTTACTGTTGATAAGTACAAGTAATCTTTTTTTTTTTTTGGTAACAAAAAGCTTTAAATATTTTGGCTGATCTCATTCACTCTGCCTTTTTAAAGATTCAGTTTATGAGAGGCTAACGTGGACGCCCTCTAGTGGTGAATTTAGTGCTTTTTTTTTTTTTTTTGGTCGTGCTTGAACTCTGGGCCTGCCTGGGCTGGGTGCTGTCCCTGTGCTCTTCAGCGCAAGGTGAGCACTCTACCACTTGGGACACAACACCACTTATGGTTTTCTGGTGGTTAATTGGAGATGTGTCCCTGCCCCGGCTGGCTTTGAACTGCGATCCTTAGATTTCAACCTACTGATTAGCTAGGATTAGAGGCATGAGCCCTTGGTGCCTGGCTCCATAAACTTATTTAGTCAAGTACTGGGTAGAAAATGAAACTGCCCTAGATACTCTTTGACAATGAGTTCTTAAGTTACCTGTGACTGGTTTCTTCTTTGTTTAACAGAGGGAATATTAGTAAGCAATTAATCACATGGGATTTGATGGGCTTTTATGTCTAATATAAGTATTTATAGTCTGGCACCAACACATTATTATGTATCAGGATTACTAGAAAGAATTATCTTCAAGTATTTATACAGAGGTTATTAATGCAACATGTCAATTTAGGAGTATAGTGCACTTCATTGTCACCCCTTTCATAATTCTCCCCCAGTCTCTCTCAACCCCACCTAGTCCCTCAGTTTTCCTAGTTCAATTTTCACCTACTTATTTTGAATATTGTGACCACATTCATTCACCTTGGAAGGAATCTTTTTTTTTTTTTTTTTTTTTATCAGTCGTGGGGCTTGAACTCTGGGCCTGGGCACTGTCTCTCAGCTCTTCAGCTCAAGGCTAGTGATCTACCACTTGAGCCACAGTGCCACTTCCGGTTTTCTGGTGGGCTATTGGAGATAAAAGTCTCATGGTCTTTCCTGCCCAGGCTGGCTTTTAACCATGATCCTCAGATCTCAGCCTCCTGAGTAGCTAGGATTACAGGCGTGAGCCACTGGTGCCCAGTAGAAAGAATCTTAAAACACAGTTTTCCAGGTCTCAGATCCAGAATTTCTGGTTTAGGAGATTTGAAGTAAGGACCAAAAACATGCATTTATTACACTTTCTTACAGGTACTGATTCCACTGGCCCAGGGACATACTTCAAGAGTCATTGTTCAAGATCCTACTGTGGTCAAGCTAAGACATATTTCTCAAGGTTTAACCATAGGATTGTTGTGAAAAGTAAATTGAATACTAGTAGCTAAGTGCTTTAGCATTGTATCTGGCATAGAAAATGTTATGCAAAAACTGGCTTCTATTAATACAATAGTGTTATCAATGTTTTCCTATTTGAAAAAAATATAATGTAGAATTTTTTAATAATGTTGTCGAACAAGTATTGTTAGCAAAATCATACCAACAACTTTACTTATCATTAAGGTCTGTGTTTGGCACTGCATAGCCATTGTTAATCTATTAATGTTTATGCATTAGTTTTGCATATTGATTTGAAAAACTGATTGATTTGAAAAACATAAAGAAATGCTATGTCAAAAGGAAGGAGTGACCAAAAATGCAAACAATTTAGTTAAAAAGTAAAGTAGTAATAGATTATAACTTAAGATAAAGGCAAATATCACTTCTCCATACTGAGATAAATCATTGATTGAATGCATAAATAAAAGAAATGGAGAAGAAGCAACGAATCTGTGCAGACGAATTCTAAACGGTTTATGTGGATACATTGTCCTGGTGTAGTAAAACAGACTTTTTGTGTGTACAAAAGTATGAAAAGAGGAAAAAAGATTAACTTTGCCATGCAGAGACATCACAAACATTACCTGAGTCAGGTGATCTAGGTCAATACTGGTAGAAATAAGTAATGATACTAGTATGTAAAATATGTGACCTTTGTATAACCTCATCATATACCTGTAGTCTTCTTTCTCCTATTCCCTAACCTCAGTGTAATCATGAGAAAGCTATTAGATAAATCCCAGTACAAGACTAGTGTACAAAATCCTTGACCAGTACAAAAAAACCTGTTAAGGTAATCAAAAATAAGGAATGTTTGAAAGATCGCAATGGCCAAAAGCATCCCAAGGAGGCATGACAAATAAATGTAACGTGGTGTTCTGGATGAGATCCTGAAAAAGAAATGCATGTTTGGCTAAACCTAAGGAAATGTCAATGAAGTGTGAACAGAAGCAAAGTTTTTGACTCTTAGAAAAAAATTAATAGATATCCATTATTGGAAGTTCAATTAATATTTAGAGATATAATAAAGAAAAATTGTATACTAACAAAGCATGTTAATATTCAGTGAATGCTTTTCTTCATTAGCTCGTTACCTGTCATTTATCTAGCTATCTATGTACCTATTTTTCTACTATGTATGTCTATTTACCTATCTGGGAGGTAGAGGCAGATACACACACACACAATATAGAGACTGTTATAAAAATCTAATTTTTTTTTGGTCGTGGGCCTGAACTCTAGGCCTAGGCGCTGTCCCTCAGCTCTTCAGCTCAAGGCTAGCACTCTACCACTTGAGCCACAGTGCCACTTCCGGCTTTTTCTGCTTATGTGGTGCTAAGGAATTGAACCCAGGGCTTGATGCATGCAAGGCAAACACTCTACCACTGAGCTACCGAACTTTTGTGTTTTTAAAAAATTTTTCTTGGAGTATTCTATACTTTTTAATATTATGAAATATTAAAAAATACAGAATTTTAATATTATGAAATATTAAAAATACAGAATTAAAATTGGCAGACATCTATATGTACATTAGGTAGATTTTATTATATTTTATCAGATTTTAATAATCACAAGTGCCAGGTAATCTAAAATCCAATCCCTTTTTTTAATGATAAAAAGTACTCTTGGGGCTGGGAATGTGTCTTAGTGGTGGAATTCTTGCCTAGCATACATGAAGCCCTGGGTTTTATTCCTCAGTAACACATAAACAGAAAAAGCTGAAAGTGATGCTGTGGCTCAAGTGGTAGAATGCTCGCCTTGAGCAAAAGAAGCTCAGTAGTCTTGTTGAACTTACTTTTCATGATAATACCTAAATGTGTATGCACTCTTTCCATTACCTTTTTTTTTTTTTTTTGCCAGTTCTGAGGCTTGAACTCAGGGCCTGGGCACTGTTCCTGAGCTTTTTGCTCAAGGCTAGCACTCTATACTTGAGCCATAGTTCCACTTCTGGCTTTTTCTGTTTATGTGGTACTGAGGAATTGAACCCAGGGCTTCATACATGCTAGGCAAGCACTCTACCACTTAGCCATATTCCAAGCCTCTTTTTACTTCTTATATATTTTTTTTACTTCTTATATATTTATATATTATATAAACTATATATGCTAGTGCATATATATGCCCTAGTGATATAGGTTAAAAAAAAACTGGTATAATATTTTACATACCTTACATATTTTAAACTGGTATAATATTTTACATACCTTTTTGAAATTTATTTTTTTGTATGCTAGTCCTGGGGCTTGAACTCAGGGCCTGGCACTGTCCCTAAGCTTTTTTTTGGTCAAGACTGGTGCTCTATCACTTCTAGATTTTTTGGTGGTTAATTGGAGATAAGAGTCTCACAAACTTTCCTTCCTAGGCTGATTTTGAACTGTGATCCTCAAATCTCAGCCTCCTGAGTAGCTAAGATTACAAGCATAAGCCACTCAAACCTGGTGGTATTGTATTAATCTACCAATTTTGCCTGCCCACTAATGAATCGTTGGCAACGTTTATTCATAGATCCATTCTGTGGTAAGTTCTATCATTTAATTATCTTCTTTCTTTTGTCCTGTTTGACATGGAACATTTCCACAACATTTTTTGTCTTTTATGTCACTGATATTTTTTAATAACTTTTTTTATTGTAAAAATACTATACAGAGGGGTTACATGAGCAAGGTAATGAGTACATTTCCTATCAAGCATTGTTATCTCCCCCTTTGCTTTTCCCCTGCCATCCCTTCCCTCCCACCTCCACACCTACACCCCGCCCCCTTGCCTAAATTGTAAAGTTTGTTTTTCAACATAGTGTCTTGTACATCTCATTGTTGTCACTGATACTTTATACTTTATACTTCGTAGTTTCCATGTTCCCTACCCTAATTTTAGTAGCATGTTCATTGTTTTGTACTTTTCTGATGTTTCCTCATAATAGATTAGCTAAGTACTGTATAGTTGATGTTTTGTCATCTTCAGAATACCATGTCTCTATGCATTTGTTGATCATTTCTCCTTCATCAGTAATGTCAATGTTAATATGCCAAGTCGTCAGTGAACTTTTATATATGGCAGACATATATTAAGTACTAGGTTCAAAGATGAATGAGGTAACTACTTCATAGATCATAGTCAAGGCAAGAAGCAAAAAGGTGAACAGAAAAATGACAAGTAATTGAATCTATGTTCAGGAATAACTGGTCGGAGAAGTTTGGGGAAGTTGCTCAAGAACAGAGGTCCCAATGTTTCACAGTGCTCATTACCTTACTCATGTAACTGTAACCCCTCTATACAGCATCTTTACAATAATAATTAATTTAAAAAAGAATAGTGGACCATGCTGATAGATGCTATAGATGCTCCTGAATAACATTTCCTGCTTTAGACTCACAGATAAATAAAAGTATCCATGCATGTCAAAATAAAACAAACATCAAAATATGGTACATAGACATGTTTAATTTTATGTTTTGTTTTAGAACATCATTTGGTTACAGAACTGTATGGTTCTGTAGGTCTGGAGTGCTGAGGAAATATACCTGCATGCTAAGAGAACATGCTCATTGTAGATTACGTGCAAAAAATGTCATATATTAAGTATCTAGTTAGAATCTTCAGCTAATAACATCCATTTAGAAACATCAACTACAAAATTAAAATATACATAGAATCACAGATCTTAGTACAGAAAAGGATTTCAGAGGTCTGGGAAGGTGGCTTGTGGGGATTGCTTGCCTAGCATGCATGAAGCCCTGGGTTCCATTCCTCAGTACCACATAAACACAAAAAGCCAGAAGTGGTACTGTGGCGCATGTGTACTAGCCTTGAGAACAGAGAGGCTTAGAGACAGAGCCCAGGCCCTGAGTACAAGCCTTAGGACTGGAAAACAAACAAAAAAGAAAAGAAAAGAATTTCAGAAATGCATCCATTTCATTCCCTTCTCTTTAGGCAGACAACAGTTTTACAGTTGAAGTCAGTGGGTTCAGACAACTTTAATGTCTCCAAAAAGTCAAGGTTATAATGCTATAACCCTGATGACATGCCAAACACATTCCTGGCAATAATAGAAACAATCCATCTTTTCAGAATGAATAGTATTCTTTCCTTCTAGTACACGCTGTTTCCCACTATTCCCTATGGATTTTTAGGAAGTTCAGTTTTTGTGATCTCTAAGACTCACAGCTAACCCTTCAAGGCACATAGCACAGTTACAAGTTCTGTTGGTGTGAACCATTTAAAATAGCACTTCTCTGATGAAAATATAACATAAGCCATGTTGGTAGTTACACGTTTTGTAGTAGCCATATATACAAGGAAAAATCAGTGAAATTAATTTAGGTAACTTTTATTTGACAAGTATATCTAAAATGTTAGCATCCTAAGCTGTAAATAATATAAAAGCGATTGGGATAGTTTACATTCTTGTTTTCTTGGGTCTGTTGTTGGGCTTGAACTCTAGGCTGTCCCTGAGCTTTTCAGCTCAAGGTAGTGCTGTACAGTTGAGCCACAGCACCACTTCTGTTTTTCTGGTGGTTTACGGGAGATAAGAGTCTCAGGGACTTTCCTGTCCAGGCTGGCTTTGAACTACAATCCTCAGATTTCAGCCTCCAGAGTAGCTAGGATTACAGGTGTGAACCCCTGGTGCCCAGGTAGTTTAAATTCTTTTATATCTTAATTTATCTTAATTTTAGCTATCCAATTTCAAATGTGCAATAGATATACTTGTCTCTGGGCTATCATATGCTTTAGTGCTCACAATTATATCATATCATTTATGTATTGGATTTTGAAGATTTAGAATGACCCCCATAATCTACCTTCATGTTTTTATTATTTATTGTCAACTGCCTAGGGCAAATACTTCAGAGAACAGTCATTGCTCTCCATTAGACTTGACTTTGACCTAACCTTGGGTTGTGGGCTCACATATTTGCATGGTGTTTTCATTGAATTGCAGAATTTTGTAAATGAAACTGTGCAGTAGCACTTTTATAAAAACACGTACATACACATAATTACTTGTTACTCAAGCTTATGGTATCAACAACTAGTGATGTTTTCAAAAATAGGTGAGGGATAATGTATTAATTTAAATTTATCTCCACATCTCTCTTATAGATTGGTACAAAGCAAAATAAAAATAAAACTGCTTTCTCTTAGATTTGAATAGAGAGAAAGAAAGACTGCTTTGATGAAAAAAACATTCAGATTCTAATTTCTTAATTTGATATGTCAATAGGGAACATTTTTTTTTCTTGGCTGCTATTAATGGCAGAAGGCTTTAATAAAATAACATTTCAAATTAGTGGGAAAAGATAATGTAATAAATTATCTTAGGACAACTGAGCTCCCATCTGTAGGACTATAAAATAATAAGATTGGATCTCAAATGTACTCCTATACCAATACAATGCCATGTGGAGCTAGGACATTTTGTTTCAGACATTGGTAGTGGGGTGCAAAACTGGAGAACAATTTGTCAATGTCAGTTTTAATTTTGATGTATTTATACATATATATTTATGCATGTGCACAAAAATAAGTAAATATACTATTTTAATGAATATCAGTGAAAAGTTAGAAAAATAGAAAACAACCAAAATATTGATTAGTATAGGCTTAGCTAATATCCTAACAGAAGATTTTATTCTAGGATATACTAGTAAGAGAGGAAAACAAAATTACAGTGTCGCAATCAAGTCGAATTTAGTCTATTTTTTTTTATAATTTTTTTTTTTTTGGGTCGGGTCGTGAGAGCTGAACTCTGGGCCTGGGCGCTGTCCCTCAGCTCTTCAGCTCAAGGCGAGCACTTGAGCCACAGCACCACTTGCGGCTTTTTTCTTTTTGCTTGTGTGGTGCTGAGGAATCGAACCCAGGGCCTCTGGCATGCAAGGCAAGCGCTTTACCACTGAGCCACCTTCCCAGCCCGATAAATAAAATTTTATTGGAATACAGAATCAGCCTCTCTCTCTTTCTCTGTCTCCCTCTCCCTCGCTCTCTCTCTTTTGATCAGTCATGGGGCTTGAACTCTGCCTGGGCACTGACCCTGAGCTCTTCAGCTCAAGGAGAGTGCTCTACTACATGAGCCACAGCATCGCTTCCAGTTTTCTGGTGGTTAATTGTAGATAAGAGTCACACGGTCTTTCCTGCCTGGGCTGGCTTTGAACCTCAATCCTCAGATCTCAGCCCACTGAGTAGCTAGGATTTCAGATATGAGCCACTGAAGCCTGGCTTCTTGTTTGATTACATGGACTATTTTTGTACAAAAACCTATGACATTTTTTTGTACTATAACAGAGTTGAATACTTGCTACAGAGACTGATGAACCAAAAAGCAGAAAGCATTTACTATCTGTCTCTTTAGAGAAAATTGTGCTGAACCCTGCATGGTATTATTTATGATATGCTTATTAGTTTAAGCAGCCTATAAAATGATTAGAAACTACCACATCCAGATATACCAATTTTCAGTTGTAACCTGAAAATACTGTCAATGTATACTTGTTGAAATTCTTTGCCTTTAAGGAAGTTGAAACCCAAATCATCAAGGATTACGATTTTTAATTATGTGATTTTTTTTTACAATGACCTATTTTATTTCTCTATGAGTAGTTCTATACTATACTAAGAAAAATGGTCAAGATGGAAAACTCCAAAAACTAAGTCATTATTTTGTATACAAAATAGATTGAAGTTATTTTTCCTTACTAAACTCATTGTAACAACCATATTGCGGGAAGGAAAGATAGCAGAATAGGAGTTACTCACAAAAGTATAACTAACACCCCAACTTCTCAGAACCAGAAGACCAGACCAGAGCAAGATGAGAAAGCCCAGGACTGGCCTAGCATTCCATGAGTGAATAAGCTTTGGCCTTCTTGTGCTGTGTTGCCATCTTGCTCATCTGACCTTAATGCATCCACCATCTGGCCTTTGACACTTGTGGCATACCCAGGCAGGGATACTGCCTGGTTTGCCCTCTTTGACAGTAAGAATGGGGACTGTAGTTCAAGCTCTTTTTTTTTTTTTAATTCTAGGAGACTATTTAACCTGAAAATTATTTGTTGAGAAGAATTGTGAGCACACTGTAAATGAGTCGCACTTCAATGTACATATCTAACACATTTGTAACAGTTTCTGGTCATGTACAGTGGAATGATTCTGGATGAATGTGGAACCCTCAACCAATGGGGTTGTGCTTGTGAGGCCACTTAGCTTGTCTGGCCCAGGGCTGAGTGTACTATTCCTCCTCTGCCATTCTAGCTCTGGTAGTCACTTCATATCTGTTATGGGTTGTTCTGTACACTGACCCATACAACTTTTCTTCTAATTTGTAAAAAATTCTTTATGATACTTTGAACATTCACCCTGAACAGAGCTGTAGTTATCTCCTTGACATCTTCCCCAGGATTCCCTCTCACTCCATTTCTGTATTCACCACTTCCTTGATTGTTGTGATCTTTGATAACTGTAGATGATATTCTAGACTCCGTTTCTAGCACCTTTTGATGTACTGCTTTTTAGTGTTTAGCCATGCCTTGGTTTAAAGCATACACATTACACTTAACCAGATAATACTTGTTAAAACTTATAACTACCGCATGGCTCTTGCAAATCTACAGGTACCACCTCCAGTAATTACAGTAATAAATCTTTCTTTCTTATAGCTTGCCTCTCAGATAGTCTTTCATGGTTCTGCTTCAAACTGTTCCTGTACTTGAATGTAACTTGTATTTCTGTCCAGAAAAATACTTCATCCTGCCTCATTTATCTTTGAATCCCTGGAAGGATTTTTACTGTCTCATTTTCAATTCCCAGCTTCCTTAACTCCATTATATTATTCCCTTCCCTTCTTTCCCTCTCTCTCTCCCTCTCTCCCTCCATGCTTGCATGCCTGCCTGCTTGCTTTCTCTCTCTCTCTTTCTTTCTTTCTCTCTCTCCCTCCCTCCTTCCTTCCCTCCTTCCTTTCTTTCTTTCTTCCTTCCTTCCTTCCTTCCTTCCTTTCTTTCTTTCTTTCTTTCTTTCTTTCTTTCTTTCTTTCTTTCTTTCTTTCTTTCTTTCTTTCTTTCTTTCTTTCTTTCTTTCTTTCTTTCTTTCTCTCTCTCTCCTTCCCTCCCTTCCTTCTTTCTTTCTTTCTTTCTTTCTTTCTTTCTCCCTTCCTTCCTTCCTTCCTTCCTTTCTTTCTTTCTTTCTTTCTTTCTTTCTTTCTTTCTTTCTTTCTTTCTTTCTTTCTTTCTTTCTTTCTTTCTTTCTTTCTTTCTTTCTTTCTTTCTTTCTCTCTCTCTCCTTCCCTCCCTTCCTTCTTTCTTTCTTTCTTTCTTCCTTCCTTCCTTCCTTCCTTCCTTCCTTCCTTCCTTCCTTCCTTCTTTCTTCCTTCCTTCCTCCCTCCTTCCCTCCTTCCCTCCCTCCCTTCCTACCTTCTTTCCTTCCTTCCTTCCTTCCTTTTCTGGGTCTGGGCCTTTAACTCAGGTCCTGGGCTTTGTCCCTGAGTCTCTCTGTACTCAAGGCTAGTGTTCCCACTTGAGCCATAGTGTCACTTCTAGCTTTTTTTGAATAGTTTATTGGAGATAAGAATCTTGCAGACTTTTCTGCCTGGGCTGGCTTTGAATCATGATCCTCAAATCTCAGCCTTCTCAGTGGCTAGGATTATAGGCACGAGCCACCAACACCCTTCATCTTGTGTTTTTGAGGTAGGGTCTTGCTAACTTTTTTGCCTGGCTGGCCACAAACTGTGATCTTTCTATCTCCAGCTACTTCCCCTAGTAGCTAGGGTTACAGAAATGTGCCACCACACTTGGCTCCTTCATTACTGTTTATTGTATTTAAATGAGCTGTTTTTGTTTATCCATCTAGTCCTTGATTAAAGATTGAGTGTTAGGTATTTTGTATATCATGCACCTAAAATCATAGAGTAAGTCTACACAAAAGGTTTTTGAATGCATGTGTTGATCTTTGGAACTCATGTTGGCCTTAAGAGCTTAAGGTTCCATGAATATCATGGAAATTATGGTACAAAATCCATTTATCAACAATTATTGGTAATTACTCTGTGGTAAAGTGGCAAATTGCCTGGAATATATCAGTAAGCAAAACAAAGATCTCTGTACTCTTTATAGTGATGAGATCCAGATAAAATAATAGACATAAAACACATTTTTATAGTATGTTGGAGAGAGACCAGGATTTCTGATGTCATGATGGACACTCCCTGCTCCTTTTAAGACTGATCTATTAATATTTGACATTTGAGGGATATAGTCTAAATGCTTTATGGGCTTATATACTCTCAGACCAGTCACATGAGATAAGTATTATTCTTTTTTGTTGTTAGTATTTCATTCCTTTTTATTGTTCAATTATATTGCATTCTTTGAATATAATACATTTTACTTATCCATTCATGAGTTGATAGATTATTTTCTCTTTGGATTATTTTGGATTATTTTCTCTTTTTACTGTTATTTTGTGGGTTTAGGTAGCTTAAAGAGCAATTAAAAAATAAACCAGTTATTGAATATTGTTTCAAAGTGTTTTTTTAAAAAACTAGATTGCTAATTTTTAATGAAGTAGGTTAGGCCTTTAAAAATTCATGGTAAGTGCATGTGAATACAAAAGCATGAACTGAACTAAGGTATGCAAGGGAGTAACTCCCTTATAGTCTCGGGTTTTATTCTTATAGAGAATGAAGAAAAACAGAGTTCAGTTAAGTTGACAAAATTGACAGGTCACACAGCTGCTATATAGTAAGGCTTGAATTTGAACTCAGGCAGGTTGATCTAAATGCTCAGGTCTTTAATCAGTATTAATTAGCACCTTGTTGTTTATGGGAGGAGATAAATTTGCCCAAGTCTCTTCAATTTTGAAAGACAGTTTTACTGAAAGATAAGAAATCTTTATACAGCCAGGGGGCAGCAAATGATTGATTTTGAAGCATACAGAGAGTAATTGAAAAAAAAATTCTGATAGCTTTTTAAAATGTTTCATTTTAGTCAGTGTCTCCTAAAAAAGACACTAGAAAATTTCTCCAATTTTTTCTTTATTCTTTTGGAATAAAGTTATTTCCTTTCATGCTAGTAGTAACATTTTAAAATTCTGATTTAAAATAATATACACAGAATCATGTTATCCTCTCATTTTGAATATTGATCTAAAATATCAAAATATTGATCTAAAATATCAGTGCAACTATATTTCTCACTTTGCTTTCATCTTTTAAGATTTTAGAATATGTTTATTCTTTAAAAATGTTTTAAATTCTGTTTATACAATTTAGATAAAAAAGGGAATAAAATGGTATGCATATGAAATGCCTTTTAAATACTTAAAAAAGGAAAGGGTAATATGGAAAAATGACCACCACCTTAATATTTTAATTTTTAAGATAAATATTCCTAAGCTATTAAAAAAGTATATTGGCTACATACTGTAATTAGAAATTTAGGGACTATCTTTAGAATTTTTTGGGGGGACTATTGGAAATTGAATTCAGCCCTTAATTGCAAGCACTCTATCACCTGAGCCATATGTTTTTAGCTTTAATTATTTTTTCAGATGGTATCTCACTTTGCCTGGGTGAACCTCAAACACGATCTATTACAGGTGGACCCATTGCAACAATGAGATGTACAAGTCGTTATGTCGAAAATGAACTTTACAACTTTGGTGGTGGGGGGAGGAGGGTTGGGTGGAGGGGTGGGGGGGGGAGGATGGGATGGGAAGGGGAAACAAAGGAGGAGGCTACAATGCTTGATAAGAATGTACTCATTATCTTGCCTATGTAATTATAACCCCTCTGTACAGTATTTTCACAATTAAAAAAAAGAAAACAACAAAAAAAAACCACGATCTATTTTATTTTATTTTATTTATTTTTTTGTGCCAGTCCGGGGGCTTGAACTCAAGGCCTGGACACTATTCCTGAGCTTTTTTGCTCAAGGCTAGTGCTTTATCACTTGAGCAATGGCTCCACTTCTGGCTTTGTTTTTGGTGGTTAATTGGAGATAAGAGTTTCAAGAACTTTTCTGCTCGAGCTGGTTTTGAAGTACCACTGGCCCCTGGCCTGATCCTCTTATTTTAAAGGGATAATAGAACAGCAGAATGGAGACTCCAGTCTTTAAAAAGTTTTAATAAATAGCAACTCATTAATTCTTACTTAACCTGATGGAAAGCTAAGGTTTAGGTCTAATTTCCCTATATCAAATGCAAAAAAATGGAATTTATCATATTTAATGAGTCTGTATTAACTAAAGTTTAGAAGATGCGCTTTTTTTTGTCATCAGGAGAACACTCATTGGAAGTAAGGCATGTTAAGTATTACTCTGAGAAGAGTAGGGGGGGTATCAGCTGGAGCAGCAGGAGCTGAGGTGAAGGTGGGAAGAGCTGGAGTGAATTGTTCTTGGCTGCTGACTGCTGGGAGATGAGAGAAGTCTAGGCTCCTGCTTAGCTCTTATCTCCTGCACAGGCCTATCAAGCCTGCCTCACCTCTGCCTGAGGTTCTCATTGTACCTCCCTAAAGACCCTGCTCAAAAGTACCTCCTCTTACTAGTCACCATCTGGGGGTGAAGAAGTGAGGAGAAGATACTCTACTATCCAAGCTATGTGGGAAGTGTCTTAACATGTCACCTTACCTTGTAGAAGATAAACTCCAAGCAGCCAGGAGAAAAAGGTAGAAGGATGACCGAGAGGAAGGAGGGAGAGGGAGAAGGAGGAAGGAAGGAGAAGGAACAGAAGGAAAGGAGGAAGGGAGAAAGAAGAGGAGGAAGAGGAGGAAAGAAAAGAAGAAAGATTGAGAGAGAAAAATATTAGATAGAGAAACATATATCTTTACACCCTTTATACCACAGATTATTATCAATGCTTTGAAATAACATATGATTTTCTTGAAGCTTCTTCACAATAGGAAAAATGTATCTTTCCCTACGAGTTCATTTTTCAGGTCTTAGCTCACATGCCTTCCGCTTGGCCCTTCCCTTTCCAGTCTGATCCTGTAGTCTTGTGGGTGGTAGTTATCATTGCCCTTTCTTCATACTCGATGGAAATTGCCTGCCTGCTTGTCTTGACTCCATATGAGGTAAGGATGTCTAGTGTTCATAGTTGAATCCCCCAGACCCAGAGTTCATGCCTGGTACAGATTGCCTGACAGAAAGCAACAGAGTCCATGAGGTAGAGAGTTGGAGAGCTGCTTGCCTGCTGAGGGCAGTAGGGCAGAGACTCTGGATTTAAAAAAGTGTGACTGGCAAATCCAGAGGCCTAGAGCTGTGAAAGGAGGGATATGTGTCATGTTATTGCTCAAGGGTTATCTTTTGCCAGTGAGAGCAAATAATTATCTGACTCTTCTGGGTCGTAAATAAACAGTTGGTGACATTTCCTAATCCCCCTGCCCACTTGTGGGGCTTTACATTTGACAAAGAATTTTCTTCTTTTTTTCAGCTAACAAATATAAGAGGAAGCCTGTATATTCTATAGTAAAGAGAGTTCCATGCACAGGCAAGTATTTATGTATTGATTTATGTATGTAAGCCCAAGCACATTATAATACTATAAACATAATAATATGACATCTGCTACACATGTAATGAATGTGTAATATACGCATTCATCTATCTGTATGTATCTATAAAATATTTGATATTTACATGGTTTTCCTTCACTCCATTGATGTACAAGCTCTCTACAGTGGACTTTCAGAGCTGAGGTCCTCTTCCCTCCTGCTGAGTCTTCTCATATCTCACACTGGATATTATTGTTTCCTTTCCTGAAATGCTAGCAATCATGTTTGTATCCTTCTTCCAGCTCTTAGAACCATTTCTTTGCTATTTAGACTACATCTGTATTCTGAGCATCTCTACTGGATTATAAGAGCTTTGATCTTATACCCCTTTGGGCTTAATACTCTTACATGCTGAACCTTGTATCATAGGCTCCTGCTTTAGATTTCTCATCCTGCTGCAGAATAGAAAGTTGCAAGGAGATTCAGTGAGTGAGGACATTGTTCTTGCTGCACTTTTTTCCTGGAGTGTCCCACCTTCAGATATCTATCTGCATGGCTAGCTCCCTCAGTTTTGCTTTTCAAAAAAAAAAAAAATTAGCTTCTTGGTGTCTGAAATCCTCTTCCTATTGCATAGCATTTCAGATTCCCTTTCCCTTCTTTATGTGTTTTTTTTTCCCTTTGGCACAAAACACATGTTGCTTTTGGTGGTAATTTTTGTTCATTTGGCTTGTTTATTTTCTGTCTGGATTACAAGTTTGACAGAGACTTTTATCTGTTTTGTTCACAACTGTATCCCTAGTGCTTAGCACACAGTAGGAGATCAATACATATTTAACAAGTAAGGAAGTAAATAGATAGAAGCATTCAATAAACACAGAAGAAATGAATCATAGCACATAGGCATTGGATCTGAGCCTAGAACTTATGTCAAGGGAAATGAGTCTTTTCCTCCCCAACATATGTAGAAAGACATTAGCTAAATTGATTTATATTTACCTGGATCTATTACATTTATGGAAAGACATCTAATAGTTTCATTAGTATTTATGATTTTTTAAAAAAAGAGTGGGTATATTGAGATTTCGAACTTATTTGCACACACCAAAGGGTCTCTGTGTCCTGGATTGCTGGAGAAATGATTATGCTTGGAAGACATCTGTTCAGCTCATCATTTTTGTTTTCTCCTGTGGTTTATACAGTTGAGCCTATTGGTATATATTTGTTTACATAATGTGGCATATGGTATTGGTCAGTTCAGGATATTCAGAAATATCCTGAAGATTTGCAGTAGCACTGAGCCTCACAATGTGTTTTTTCGGTCGAGAGCTTAGATTTCTTTTCTGTTAAACAACCACTTACTGAGGATATTGACAAGAATTTTCATTTAGATTTTTTTCATCCTACCATCAAATAATTAATTTCAAGAAGATTTGGTTAAGTGAATGTAGAATAAATAATTTCTTCTTCACTGATTGAATGTATGTTTGAATTTCTGGAAATTTGATAAGCCATGATAAAATGTGGAAAATTCTGGGACCTTTGGTAGAATTTGCAAAAATATATAATAAGTAATATTGCTTTTCATTGGTCTGAATGCATATATTTCCCAGACTATCTTATTCTTGTGAAGTTTTACAATGTTATTTTGCAGTGAAGGAAAAAAAATCAAAGAAATAAGAATACTCTTAGGAAAATCATAGAATTTGCTCTTAGAGCAAAAAGACTGTGTCTTATGTTTTATTCTAATCAATTTCCTTCTGCTTAATTACAATTTTTGGTTTTGTTAAATTAAAAAAAATCCAGACTCAGTAGGAAGAGTTTCAAAAGGATTATGGCACGTGAGAAAATATAGAGAACAAAGTCTTATGTAAGTTCTCTGGACAGGGTGACTCTTTGCAGTAAGCCATTTTGCAGAAACAAAGGGTTGAATGACTTCATTTAACGTTTGATGTCCTGAAGCACAGGGTTCAGATAACATTCCTTACTATTGGGTCCTAAAATCAGAATGGATTTTGGAAAATTCTCTGGCTTTATTCATGTTACAAAAGGATCCAAATGAAAACAATCTGATGATATTCACTTTTTCATTCAAAATTTTCTCTCCAAGGTGTTTCTGGAAAAAGAAAAGACAATATGTAAAGTATTTAAATAAAATAAAATGAAGCTAAAAATTTGTTTTTGGAGCTTTATACTGGCAGAGAAGTACATATTTGAGGTTGGTATAGGGTGATTTATCTGGGAGCTGACAACCAGAGAGATTAAATTTTGAAACAAAATAAGAATACTAAGTGTAGGAGAAAATCATTAAAAAATGCTGATGAATGAAAATCACTATTTGGAAGGTAAAGTAAGTAAATCCTAAACTGCTTGCTTCACAGCCAAATTAAAGGCTATTTGCTGGTCTTCTCAGCAATGTGATATCATAACAATAATATTTTTATAGCAGAAAGTTGAATAAAAATGTAAAGAATCAAAATAAAATATTACATGCTTCACTTGTAATGTATAAACAGACCATGAAACAAAATTTACATTATTGCAATTTATTCTCTGCAGAAACATTGTTATTGGGTGTGGCAACTTAGAAATGATTGTTGATTTTACTTTGTCTTCTAACCCCATGTTCACATTAAATTCTAATTTCCCTCAAAATGCTAAGAATATGAGGAAAATATATAATTTTATTAAAGGTTCTGAATTTCTAAACACATGCAAAACAAGCACTGATTAGGTTTTGGGACTCTTATTTTTTTGGTCAGTCATACGGCTTGAACTCAGCCTGGGAGCTGTCTTGCGCTCTTCAGCTGAAGGCTAGCGCTCTACCGCTTGAGCCACAGCGCCACTTCCGGTTTTCTAGTGGTTTATTGGAGATAAGAGTCTTATTGACTTTCCTAACTGGGCTGCCTTTGAACCTTGATCCTCAGATCTCAGCCTTCTGAGTAGCTAGGATTACAAGCATGAGCCACCAGCGCCTGGCTAGGTTTTGGGATTCTTTTAGGGGTGCTTTTTTAGATGTGGCTTCCTGGTAGGAAAACCTATTCTTACTGGGTCTAGTCTGTAAGCAAACCTAGTATCTCATTTGGGTTTTGTCTTCACAGGCTGGATGACCCCAATGTGACCTCAATTTTCCTAACTTCAACTTCCTTCTCTATTAAATGTAGACTGGAGAGATTATAAGGACCAGTCTAGCTTCTTGAAGCCAGAAACCTTGGGATTCATGTGGGAATTTAAAAGTATTGGGTCATGAATGATGGCAAAAAGTTGCATATAGATAGAAAGAAATGTTTTCATATTTGTAGATTTTCAGTTTAGAAATGGTTGTAAGAGATCAAAACATGGAGGGGGATGAGATGGGAAGAGAATACAAAGATATAAAGCAAATCCATAGGAGAGATTTGCTCTGAAAAGATCGAAGTAGTAAGGGAAGTGCTCAGTATCCTGCCTTCCTCCTTCTGACTGTAGTCTATTTTCTTCCATTTCTCTTCTCCTCCCCTGTCTCTACAGAGTACTCAGCTTCTCACACGGCAAGCCTTAGACCAGTTTCCAGTCTTAGCCATGCCTGTGACAGATAGCTTATCTCTTTTCCCAGGAAGAGGGGTTTGAAATGGCTTACAGTGCTATATCTTCTCCAGACAGTAGATGTTGCTCGTTTACTGTTTAAAAGGCCTTCTGGCATTCTGTTTATCAGTGTTCCTTGCTCTCTATATCAAATTCTGTGTTGAATCACCTTAGAGTTAGATATGTTTGATTTTTACTTGTCTGTAATCACATCTTCTAGGCAGTAATTTTGCAAATTTATGTAAAATACGCAAACAGTGCCTCCTCATGTTAGGTATTTCTGCAGAAGAGTTATTTTCTGATTTTGATGTCACAGGGAACACTAGCTCAGAGAGCTTCATTAAATCATGCTGTCTTCCGTGAGGGACTGAGATCCCACCTTTTAGAAATGAGATGAAAAACAAACATATTTGCATAATTGGTAATATCACCAAGCTTCAGGATTCTAATGCTAACACATTTTAAAGAAACTTTCCAAATTATATCACTAATTTGATTTTTACATTTTTTTGTATGTTTTTCCCTTTCTCTTCTCAAAAGACATTCTTTGATCCTAAAGGAAGCAACTGAGAATCAGTTTTCTGGAAACAGTTTGCCACTTTGCCCTAATGTGGCAATAAGCCAAAGGGAACATTATATGTCAGATATATGTGTCTCTATGAGAGGCCATTAGAAATATTTGCCTGCGTTTTGTAAAATCTTCAAAGATGCTTTTTTGGATGGCGTGTTAAGGATTTTCATAGAAAAATTATAGAGAATTTGAAGGAAATTAAATGGATAATTTTTGTAACATACTTTGTTTTGTTGGTTGTGTGGCTTGAACTCTGGACCTGGGTGCTGTCCCTCAGCTCTTCAGCTCAAAGTGAGTGCTCTACCACTTGAACCACAGCACCATTTCTGGTTTTTTGAGTGGTTTATTGGAGATAAGAGTCTCACAGAGTTTCCTGCCCAGGATGGCTTTGAACCTCGATCCGCAGATCTCAGCCTTCTGAGTAGCTAGGATTACAGGCATGAGCCACCGACACCTGGCTTGTAGCATACTTTTTATAAATAGTTCCCAATACGCAATTTCATTTGTTTTAGTAAATGTTGATTTTAAAATGTAAGTTGTTTTTTGGCCAATGGAGTAGGGACCATATTTGACCAAAAGCCTAAAAGCATAAATGGAAATGAATGCTTTTAGTTTTCATTAAAGTCTTTAAAAAGTTTGAATGATGGTGGCTCATGCCTGTAATCCTAGCTATTCAGGAGGCTGACATCTGAGAATCTAGGTTCAAAGCCAGCCCAGGCAGATAAACCTGAGACATTAAAAAAAAATCTCCAAGTAACTAGAGAAATGTAGAAGTGGAGATGTGACTTAAATGTTAGTAAACCACCCTTGAAAGAAAAATCTAACTGAGAGCTCAAGTCCCTGAGTTCAAGGCCCAGTACTGGCACACATACACAACTAGTCTTTAAAACTCTTAAGTTTTCATAAAACCATGAGTCACATTGGCTTTTTCTTGAAAATTCCTTTAGCTTGAAAAAAAAACCTGAAACAAATTCAATCAGTCTTGGAGGCTTTTTTTTTTTTTTTTTTGAGGGCTGTTATTTAAGAGGACAATCTACACATATATAGGAGTTAGGTTAAATTGTTAATGAGTTCTATGATTTGCATTAAAAACATTAAAAAAATCTCTCATATATACTCAGACCTGGTGATTTTGTGCAGGTTATAACCTAGAAATGATTTCTCACATCTTCCCACAGGAGGGTCCTGTCATTTCAGCGTCTTTCTTTTTCTCCAATTACGCGAATGTCTTGGCACTGAGCACAATGCCTCCCTGACTTGGTGATGGATTTGTGTAGCTGTCAATCTTAGATTTATTGCTGTGGTTGGGAATGAGCTGTTTCAGTAGCACATGCCCTGCAGATCTTTCCGAGCTAGTGAAAAACCCACCAAAAACCCCCACAAAAAACCACAAACCTATACATTTGAGGCAAAGTATTAGTGTATACCTTACATGTCTGCAATCATGAGATTATACAGGGTTTTTCTCTAAATAAAGTTAAAAATTCAAAATGACAGCACAAATTTCTTAACTTCCTCCTTGCTCTGCTATATTACTGTCTGGCAACAGCCATAGCTAAACCCATGATTTTGATTTCAAACTTTGTAAGTGAGAAATCATCTTTGTGAGCCAGAATACACAAAGCAGCAGTTGCAACAATATCCTTCTACAACACATGTTAGAAAGAACATCACAAACACATTGCCAAAATTATTAATTTTCTAGAAGAAAAACACATGAAGCAAATCTTTCTGTGGAACTAATACTGCATGCCTTGAAAATTGCTTTAACTAGCAATAACATATTGCTGTTGAATTATATGTTCAAGACATTGGAATTCTTGTTAATTCATACTTTAACTGTTGTATAGCTCAAATTTCCTGGAAGAAACCAGACATCTTTAAATGCTGAGGTTCTGAGGACTCAGAAGTATTTCTGGGAGCCAGATTCAATTTCTTATACTTTAGAATGAAACAAGGAAATATGTAGGTTCCTTTTTCTCTTTTTCCCCTTACTGCCTTTCATAATCACAACAGTTTTGCTTATATTTTGTCTCCAGTTTCAATATACCAGATATAAATCTTCTTTCAATCAATCTTTTTTCTTTCAAGTTATGTGGCTTTTTTTTTGTGTCAGTCATGGGGCTTTGAACTCTGGGCCTGCTGTCCCTCAGCCCTTCAGCTCAAGGCTAGTGCTCTACCACTTGAGCCACAGTGCCACTTCCAGTTTTCTAGTGGCTTATTGGAGATAAGAGTTTCATGGACTTTCCTGCTTGGGCTGAGTTTGAACCCCGATCCTCAGATCTCAGGCTCCTGAGTAGCTACGATTTACAGGCGTGAACCACCAATGCCCGGCTGTTTCTAACTTTTGATAAATTCTTTCTCCAAGATGTTTCTCCTTTTTTGCTTTATTAAAACTAATGCCATAACTCTCCCTCACATCGTATTTGACAGGTCAACTTCAAATGAATCTATCTACAACACTGCCTTTTCTCTCTCTCTCTCTTTTTTTTTGTGTTGTCTAGAACTTAAAGAGTTTAGGCCCAATTGCTACTAAAAGCAAATAACAGGCTTTGTTGGTAGATTTTTAAAAACCTGACCCTGCTAGCGTGATCATTCCTATAATGACAGCTCTACTCCAGACACTGCACTCCTCCTGGCTCCTACCTCTTGGCCTTTTCTCCTGCTGTCTTCTGCCATGTCTCCCTCTGTTTCCCTTATACATGTTCAAATCAGTATATTCTTCACTCTGGCCATGGTGCAAGTTCCAAATGCTGTGCTGTTTCCCAAAGTGTACCCATGTGGCTGTTTTCCTGCTGAGATTTCTTTGCTGTTCCCTTTCAGTATATTCTGTGACTTGCTTTGTGTTCTTTTTTTTTTTTTTTTTTTTGGTGCTGGTTTTGGGGCTTGAACTCAGGGCCAGGGTGCTTTCCCTGAACCTCTTTGTGCTCAAGACTAGCGCTCTCACACTTGAGCCACAGCGCCACTGCCAACTTTTTCTTAGTAGTTTATTGGAGATAAGGGTCTCTTGGACTTTCCTCCTGCTTGGATTGGCTTCAAACCATGATCCTCAGATCTCAGCCTCCTGAGTAGCAAGTGCTATAGATGTGGGTCACCAGTACCTAGCCTTTATATATATAATATATATATATATATTATATATATATATATCTTTAAGTAGTTGTACTTGGGAAGTGTCGATTAACAAAGCAGTATATTAATATAATGCTTCTTGGTCGGTGTCATCTCTTCCTCCTTTGACCTAACTCTTCCCTTAAATTTCTTAATTTTGTGATATCTACGGCAGTCTATAACTCTCCTCCCACTTTCCCCCTTCATTGCCTACCTTTCTCCTTGTGCACCCCCTCTTGCAAGTGCCCATTTCTCAGTGCTTATTTTGTTGGACTTTTAACTTAGTCTTTCTAAAAACTTGCATTACTTTAGCTCTCCATAATGTCTACTATAATTCAGTTAATTCATTTGTAACCATTTGCATACCATCCCATCCCAGTTATAGATTTATAGGACATTCTATCTACCACTTATGAGAGAAACCATGCAACCTGTGTTTCTCTGGGTCTACCTTACTTAGAAGGATGAGAATATTGGTCGCTTTTGCCCATCACCCACAATGTTTTAATTGTTGCTGTTGATGGCATCTGTTGCTTGTCTGTGTAAGAACTGTGGAGACTGCTCCTTGCCCTGAGACACCATGGATGTTATGCATCTGAAGGTTCCTTTTTTTCTTCAGAGAAAGACTGGCATGTCTTTGAAACAATGTCTTTGAACATTGTTTCTGCAAATTTGCTTTATTAGTATTATAGAGAATATACTGTAAGTAGAACTAATATTTCTGTCACCTCTCTAAGAAATCTTATACCAATTTTCCATCACTCCACCATTGGCTGGCATGTTTTAACACCAAAATTTTAAGAGTGAATGCTTTTGAACATCTCTTTGAAAGTATAACCATTGAGTCACATCAGCTAGGAAAACTATGCCTTCCCTCCCCTCCATGACTATTCCCCCAACCTTGCCCCCAGAAAGCCAAGAAAGAGCAGAAAAAGAAGTTTTAGTTCAAGAGAAATTAAAATGGAAGAAATTAGAGTGTGTATGGATTGGCAAGGAAATAAAAGAAGGTTATGAAATAATTATAGCAGAGCTGACATAAATCACCAGATAGTTTTCTATGTAAACATCAGATCCTCTTGGAGAAATTATTTCCTTCCAAACTATTTTGGGGTTTTAAATTATATATTCCACTAGCTGTTTTGCAGAATATCCATTTGACTTGTTTTTAACGTCAATATTTAGAAGACCTAAAATCATCATTCTTTTTCTGAGGTCTGTCTTACTCTGTTTTCAGTTATTAATAACACAATATCACAGACTGGATAATTTAAAGAGAAAAGAGGTATATTTTGGCTTATTATTCAGATTAAGAATCTGCATTTGGTGGTGGCTATCGGCTATCTTTTTTGGAGAATCCCAAGAATGCACAAGGCATTACATGGTAAGAGAGACAAGTGTGTGTGTGTGTGTGTGTGTGTGTGTGTATGTGTGTGTGTGTGTGTGAGAGAGAGAGAGAGAGAAAGAGAGAGAGAGAGAGAGGGAGGGAGAGAGAGAGAGAGAGAGAGAGAAAGAGAGAGAGAGAGAGAGCCATTATATTTATTCATTATACTTAATTACAGGGGTTCCATTCTGATGACCTGAGCTAAACCTAATCACTTTCCAAAGGCCCTACCTCTAAGCACCCTAGTTGGGGTATGTTTCAAGTACTTTCTACCTTACAATGTGGATTAAGCTTTCCTATGATTTTTGGAGGGTGCAAATCATATTTAAATTATAGAAGATCTCAGTTCTCAACACTTCATCAAATTATCGAAACAGAAATGGATAAGCACAAATTTCTTCTCAAAAGTATAAGCATGCTTACAGTTTGGTATATAAATGTGACAGATGATCTATAATTTTATCTATAAACTTTGGGATGAAGTTTCAGTTTTAAAATTAACATGACTTATGAAGTTGTGTAGGGGTGTATACCATTACTTGGACTGAGAGTGGTTATAGGGAGAGGGGAAACAAGCTTGCCTGTGACCACCTCCCCTCAGCTGAATGAGATCATCAGGCACCATTGCTGGGACTAAGAGTGGATGCTTTGACTCTTCATCATTGCCTTTTCCTTGTATTTCAGGTCCTCCACTGCTGGGGTTACCACTACTAAAGGCCTTTGACAGCAGAAGAGCTTACCCCAACAGTGTTTGAAGAAATGTTTACTTTCTTCCCAATGCCACCATCTCCATTGTCAGAGTGTTCACAGAGTAGGTACCCTACAGCTACTGCTGTGTGCAATATGCCCAGTTAGTCATCTCCACTCCTATGTGGCCATCAGAGACAGGGGATCTCTGACCCCAATACGGTTTATGCTGTGCCCCAAACCAAGGAAGCTAGGGAAGAAATTAGGAGAGTACATTTCAGACCATGGCATTGCATCTCACACTGACATCCAAAAACTATCTTCATATGGAAGTCACCTTACAAAATTAATAGAAATAATTGAACTACTACTAAGATCACAATAATCATGGAAAGATAAAGTTTACTCAAATGACAAAAGATAGTGAATGCTACCAAGGGTAGAGAGAAAAGGGAACTCTCATACACTTTTTTAAAAAATGTAAATTTGTATAGTCATTATGGAGAACAGCATGGAAGTCCTTTAAGAAAGTAAAATTAGGGGCTGGGAAGGTGGCTCAGTGTTAGAGTGCTTGCCTTGCATGCATGAGGCCCTGGGTTCGATTCCTCAGCACCACATAAGCAAAAAGAAAAAAGCCGAAAGTGGTGCTGTGGCTCAAGTGGTAGAACGCTAGCCTTGAGCTGAAGAGCTGAGGGACAGCGCCCAGGCCCAGAGTTCAGGCCCCATGACCGGACCCTCCCCCCCCCAAAAAGAGTCAAGAAAGTAAAATTATATCTACCATATGACCTGTTACTATCCCATTATAGAACATATATCAAAAGGAAATGATTCCAGCATATCAAAGAGATACTATATGTACTTGTTTGTTAATCACAGCATCTAGGATATTGAATTAATGTAGATTTCCAGGAACAGATAAAGAAAATGTGGTAAATATGCACAGTGGACTATTATTTGGCCATAAAAAGAGTATCATTTATAATAAAATGGATGGTACTAGAAGATGTTATGTTGAGTGAAACATATCAGATATAAGATAAATTCTACATATTCTCTTTTATATGCAGATGATAAAATTGATTGGAATGTTTAATAGTGATTACCACCTAGATCCAATCAGTAATTGTCTAAGTTCTAGCATTCGACACAACTGTAGGGGGGACTATAGTTCTAATAACTAGTTCTATAATTTATGTGTAACTGAAAGAGTGGAGCTTGAAGGCTCTAAACACAAAGTAATGATACAGAGGTTACAACATTATTTACTTTGATTTGATCAGTACCTCCTGTATACCCATACTGAAATATCACAGTGTACCTCACAAATATGCACAATTATTAATTGTTAAATGAACTACTTAATATTAAAATGATTAATTTTTAATGAACAACTTAAATGTTTAAAACCATGAAACTATTAACTAATCTGATCAACCATTATAATACATATACATATATTGAATTATTCCATAAATTTGTATAATTAAAATAATTTAAAATAAAATAAAGATAGTATAAGTCATTGTATATATTGTTCTAGAATTTTTTTTTTATAATATTGGACTACTTTTTTTCTTCTTGGTACTGCATTGAAAATTTCAAGTAATTTGGTTTTCTGCCTAACTTGAAGGCTGATTTGAATTAACAATCTTTTTTTTTTTTGTCAGTCATGGGGCTTGAACTCAGGGCCTAGGCTCTGTCCCTGATCCTCTCTTGCTCAAGGCTAGTGCTATAGCACATGAACCACAGCACCACTTCTGGCTTTTTCAGAGTAGTTTGTTGGAGATAAGAGTCTCACAGGCTTTCCTGCTTGGGCTGGCTTTGAACTGTGATCCTCAGATCTTAGCCTCCTGAGTAGCTAGGATTATAGGCATGAAGTTACCAGTGCCTGGCAACAATCTTTTTTTAAATTCAAAATTGGTAAATGTATTAATAAATTGTGTTTTGGAGTAATCCATCAATCTTGTATGGTGAATTATAATTAAAATATGGCTTAATTTTCATGTATATAATTTTATAATTTATACTCAATCACATGCTCTTGCCTTAGCTACATTTTTTTTTTATTAAAAAAATTTTAAAATGAGACAAAATTGTAAAATTTAAGAAAAGAGGAACAATTGGGAGAAAGAACTTCTTTTGACTTGGGGCAAATGAAAAGGTGATTTTGATAAAAAATCACACTTCTCCTTAGAGAGCAGGAAGGTAATATATGGAGATACCTCTGCAGCAGCCAGATGTGTGCTTTAAGGATACTACCAGATGTTAGATGTGCTCCAGGAGACCTTGCAGGATTGAACAGGTAGTGTGGAATATGCTGCCTGAGCTCCAGAGAAGGAAGGTCTATGAGCCAATCAGAAAAGATTTCTTCAGAAATCAAGCACACAGAAGGCTCAACAGCCCCCAGCTGCAGTGTTAGTTTTCCTCACCAAAGAGGAGGCAAGTTTCAGCATAGTGATGCTTATCTGCAATCCCAGCTCTCAGGAGCTAAAGCAGGAGAATTGCTAGCTCTTGGTCAGCTTGGGCCTCATTGTGAGATGTTGTCTCAACACACACACACACACACACACACACACACACACACGCACACACACACAGAGTGAACCCAACCAGTCCGATAAGCAAACAACAACCAACAATGACAGCAACAACAATGACAACAAACAGGGCTAGTGGGAGTGAGGAGAGCTAGATCTAAAACTTAATGTATTTATTTGCTGGTTCTCTTACATGAAGATGGAGGAAAAGGCATGCAGAGAAATAACTCTGACTGGGCTGGTAATGTAGCTTAGTGGTAGAGTGCTTGCCTAGCATGCATGAAGCCCTGGATTCGATTCCTCAGTACCACATAAACAGAAAAAGGTGGAGTGGCACTGTGACTCAAGTGGTAGAGTGAAAGCCTTGAGCACAAAAAGCTCAAGAACAATGCCCAGGCCCTGAGTTCAAGCCCCAAACAACAACAACAACAACAAATGCAGCAGCAGCAGCAGCAGAAATAATTCTGACTGTACAAAATTGATTCAACTTAAATTTCAGACCTGAAAAACATAGCTGCAGTTGTTACACCTACCTGTTATATATATTTATTTCTTTTTAGTGGTCATTACAAATGGCTGATTTGTCCACCTCCCTCCCTCTTTCATTCTTTCCCTCCCTGCCTCTCTCCCTCCTCTCTTCCCTTTAGCTGTGAAACTACTTGCATTATCATCTTGCTAAAAGCTGATGATGTAATAAGTCAGTGTCCTAGCCCACAAGGGACCTGTGAATGGGACTTAGTGTCCATAGCTTGTGGAATTCAGTAAGGGAAGGAAACAACTTGATCATTGCACATTGGAATGATTGATGTACAGAAATCAAACAGAGCACAATGAGAGACAATAATGCTGAGGAGATAATGACAGTGGTTTGGAGGGAACATCAAAACCCAAAGTGGAGATAAGTCCATACAAAGTTAACGAAGAGCATAAGCTACAGCCTTGAGGTTTGAACTCTTTGTGATGTAAAAGAGCTTTTCAAGGTAATAAAGACAATTATTTCCCATGCACCTGAAGCTTTTGTAAGGGAGAGAGTATCACAAACTAGAAGGATAGGTATGTGTCTATCAGACTAAGCAAGGTGAAGCAAGGAGATTTTTGGTTTTGTTTTTGCTTTGAAAAAACCCAGGAAGCTGTGCAAGAAGATTAGGCAGGTGAGAAATAAAACTAATTAATGTTTTGATGCTGGGGCTGCAGTAGTGGGCACTTATGGAGGTAGGCTGAAGAAGCAACAAAGAGAATGGGAGAAAGACTCCTGTGTTGTTGGTCTGTTGGTCTCTGTAAAAGCACAGAGGCTTGTGTCAGGGTTGATAGGGAAGGGGTAAGAAAAGAGCTGGTAAGTGAGATGGGGCAGATTGTAACACAGGAATGGACAGGGCTAGTATGGGAACTGTTTCTGCTTGTCATAACTCTCACCTCTAATGATCCCTCTACTCCAGAATACAATTTGAAAGCTACTTATCTGTGGAGGGCTAAAAATAAGAATTTGGCTGAAAAGTTCAAACATTAACAATGTTTGACGTAATCATCCATTTTACCTAGGGTTGGAAGCTGTAGTTTCCTTAAAGTGGTGGCTCTACTTTATCATATTCAAAAGTTACTAGACAGTGTTTGATGATGAAAATGTGTTCATCGAGGTATATACAAACTGTTGACCACATGTTTTATTTAAAGCATTCTGTGGAGAGAATGGTTTCTAAATCCTTGACTTTTACTTGCATGATTGACATCTCCTGATTGAAGGAGAAGATTGAGGGGACAGCATCAACAAGGCAAAAGGCCATAAGAAAAAAAAAAAAGGAAATGCAGGTTGGATAGAGCCGATGATTTAATGGCACAAAAATGAAGCTAAATCACATAGTCTGCTTGATCTCAATCTTTTTCAAAACTCTATTCCTTATTTCAATGAGCAGTATTTGGAAGGTTAAGATGATGGTTTTGTGCTTTTCAGGCCTTAGGCAGGGTGTGCTTCTGTATTTAATTTTGCTGCAGTAACACATGCCCCGATGGAGCCCAGGCTTGATTATTGTAATTCTCTTTTAGTAGGACTTCCAGCAGGGCTTTTCTGTCACTTGCTGCTCATGCAGAATGCAGCAGCACATCTGTTGGCTGATTTGAGAATGGGCAATCATATTACCCCATTCTGTATAATTTGATATGCGTGGGTCACTGAGGACTCTGGCAATGTTTCTTTGTTTCTCTCCCTCTCTCTAACTTTAAAGGATGAAAATTACATTTCCTCTGTATCCATGCCTATCTATTTTTCATAATCATTTATCTTTTCTTAGAGAGAATTGTGTGGCATTTTACCTATGGTTAAGTCACATGATTTTAGGCTAAAGGTATCCATACTGTTTGTTGAATGAAAAAGAAAAAACAAAAGAGAAAAATGAGATTAATCCTATGAGGCATTGTTTTAATACATTTTTTTTCCATTTAATTAAAAAGGCTTATATCCCAAGGAAGAATGAATACCTATCCTATCCCATTCTGTTCCTTTCCATTTTGTTCTGCTCACTGACTTTTAAATCTAGCAGCAACCTGCAAGGCAGAGACAAATGCTCGTAGTGTGCAGCTTTGTCTGTGGTTTGTCATGGAGCTTTTGACCCAAATGGTCAGTGAATGCAGGGAAAGTTGTGGATGCAGAAGTAAAGAAGTCAGTACCCATGACCCTCCACGACCTCTCTGGACCTCCAGATGTCTTTCTGGACTTCCAGACGGGTATTGTGACTATGATTTCCTTCACTGACAAATTTATTTTTTATTTTTTGACAATTAAGAAAACTTTTATTGAAGCTTACATTGTGGAACAGAAATAAATTTTAATTGATTAAAGTCTAACACCAATGTAGAGAGAAATTATGGCACCAAAAATTTCCCCCCTCTACCATGCTAGGATAGATTTCTATTCAATCTACGGTTCTCATTTTCTAGGTTTTGCTCCATATAAACTTGTGCACGTTCTCAACATTAGAACTCTTAATTATGTTAGCAAAAGAAAAACCAGACCTCAAGCAAAAACATGCACTGACAAATTTATTGAGGTTAAATAAGCATGGAGGACATGGAAGAGACTGGAAAGGGAGACAGATAGCTCAGGTGGAGCTATTACAGCCACTTCAGCACCTCAGGAAGTAGAGAGGCGCTGACCTTGGAGAGACTGTTACAAGGAGCTTCACTTATAATCAAACATTTCCTATTGCAATCAACCTTTTGTTATGGTCTCCTATAATAATTACTCCATTTGTCCTTTGGATACTTTTGTCATTACAGTCAGTGATAGTTTGAGTTTTTGAAAGAAAGAGCCAAATATTAAGAAGGAAATAGAATCCAAGAGAAAACTATACTTTTCATTAATGGCTCTTAGTGTAACCTACTCAAGAAGATGTTAACTTATCCTAAGAACAACCTAGGTGGAGGCTGAAGTGAAATCCCTGCCCTTGAACCTTGATTTGCGCCTCAAATTCTCATTAGTGTCTTTATAGGTTGCATTTTCCATCCTTGGTTTCTTTAGAACAACCCAGAACATGTGTTACAGGGATTAAATGTTATGCAGCAGTTGTGAAGTTCCTGCTGGGACCCTCTCCTGCCTCCTTCAAGACTGATCTTGAGGTCTATCTAATTTGGAAAGTCCTCCGTGACCCACCAAACCCACAATTTACCACATATTTACCGCATATTCATTGTATTTTGCTATATACTAGTTAAGTATACAGTTTATATTATTAACCAGTCCAGATAGTTTCTAAAGTCTTCGAGAGCATGACATGTAAGTGCTATTTCTTTTTGTATGTAGGCTATTGAAACCAGTATGGTGGACTATACATGAGTCACACTTAACGTAAATTTGTCCTTGATAACAGGACTGGCTTGATAGCCTTATAAATTGAGTGATTTCCATACATACAACACTGTGTAATTTACTTAGAATTTACCTGTCTCAAAAGAGGATGGCCAGGAATAGGTAGCTATGTTAGATAATTTCCTTTGAAGATTTTTCTCACACACTGCTCTTTTTGGTAGTTCAGTTTCAGATGAGGAAACTGAGGTTTGGAGTCATTAAGTTATTGCTCAAAGTCACACTGTCAGTGGTATGAAGTAACATAACTCCAGTGCTTTGGTTTCAATTGTGCTTATTCTTAGCAAGCACACTGGAATGTGTATATACACACCCACACATATACTCATACATACACATACATGTAGATATTTAGTGTACAGCTCATATTCAATAAGCTAGGTGGAAAGAAACTGTTAAGTTTTGGTGTATTTAATTCTATCCATAGAATAATTTTTTTTAACTCAATGGAGTCACCTGGAAAGGTGCCAGTCCTTGAACTCAGGGCTTGGGTGCTGTCCATGAGCTTCTTTGTGCTCAAGGGTAGCACTCTACCACTTGAGCTACAGTACCACTTCCAGCTTTTTTGAGTAGTTTATTAGAGATAAGAGTCTCAGGGGGACCTTTCTGCTTGGGCTGGCTTCGAACCATGATCCTCAGATCTCAGCCTCCTGAGTGGCTAGGATTATTGACATGAGCCACCGGTGCCCAGCTGCCTTTTCTATTTTTTTGAATTTGGATTTTATGTTTTGTGACACATTTTTTTTTTGGTTTACATTTTTTTTTATTGTGAAAATACTGTACAAAGGGGTTACAATTACATGGTCAAGATAATGAGTACATTTCTTATCAAGCATTGTAGCCTCTTCCTTTGTTTCCCCTTCCCATCCCTTCCCATCCTCCCCCCATCCTCCCCGCCCTCCCCCCACCCACCAAAGTTATAAAGTTCGTTTTCGACATAACGACTTGCACATCTCATTGTTGCAATGGGTCCACTTGTATCCCTATTTAAACGATTTGTTTTTCCCCTTCCCCTCCACAAATTATACCGACATCAAATACAGTGAAAGCAGGGGTTATACTGTGGGGGAGGGACATACAAAGCAATAAAGAAATCATCTTATAAATGTGTTAGAAACAATCGCATGAAAGAAAAAAAAATTTGAATATATATCTTAGGGTTCATTTCCCTAACATCACCTTATCTGACCTTTTCTGCTTGAACTCAGACATATACTAGATATTGCAAATAAGGGAAACCATGAGACCTATGTTTTTTTGGGCTTGGCTTACTTCACTTAATATATTTATTTCCAAGCCTTTCCATTTCCTAACAAATGGGCAGTGTCATTCTTTCTGATGGAGACATAGAATTCCATTGTGTATATATACCACATTTTCTTGATCCATTTGTGACACATTTTTTGTCCTACAAAAATAACTATGAAAGCAGGATCTTCTTGTTTCTTTTCTTCAGTCTTCCTTCTAATAAATCATGAAAGCAGGTAGGCACAAAAACATTCTGTGTAATTGGTGCAGAGGCCAAATCAGTGATTATGTGGATTTAGTAAAATAATAAAGTTCTGAGAAAGCTGTGAAATATATTCACTTTAATATTGGTTTGTATTTTAAAATATGAGTTTTACAAATATAATGAAAGCAAGGTGAAAGAGACTGAAACATTATTCATTGGAGTAAGTTTGAAAAGAATCCAAAGATGAAGGAATCAAAGACATAAACATTTAAAAAGATATATAGTCCCACTGGTCAGAGTGGCTCATAGAATGATGCAGGCGAGCTGTAATTAGTGCTAGATATAAATAGTTAAACACAAAGTAGTCTTAGTTTATACAGTAACAAAAGCATCCTTGCTATGCAAATACGATCATTTCTGCTTAAATAAACCATACAGTATCAGTCTCAGGTTGGTAATTAGAGAACATAATTCTTGGGACACTCCTAAACAAGGAGTACTAAACCTCTTGAGATAGTATGATTGTTCAAGGCTTTACAAACTTACAAGAATATATTGCTAGGCTCTGTTAAGAAGTAGAATTGGCTATTGGATTTTGGAGGGATTGCTGTTTAAATTTGGAACCTCCAGGTCCAGGTGCAATTCTTTGCACTGTTGATTAAAAAAAATAAACAAATCTCCATTGTCAGGGCTAAAAGGACCAGGGAGCCCATCACTGAAGATATCCACTTAAGGATGAAGGCCGTTTGACAATAAGATTTCTTAAATAGATGAAACTGCCCCATGATTTATATTTGGAAATAGCAAATAAAATATTTTGAAGACATGTACTAGACATAGTCACTTCAGTAAAAAAGATTTGTGCAGTTCACTAGTCTGTAGCTTTTCAGGACCTGTCTAAAGAGGATTCTTCATAGATTGTAACATATGCTGAATATGTTGAGTTGCATAAAGGAGATCTTTTCCCAACATCAATCTTGAAGACAAGGTTGAGTTTGGGTGCCAGTGGCTCACTGGAAAGGCAGGAAAGTCCATGCCCTGAATTTAAGCCCCAGGACTGGCACAAAACCAACCAACCAACCAACCAACCAAACAAACAAACAAACCCAAAAGACTGTGGAACTTGAGGAAATTGCTTTCTCTTTGGGTTCTGGAAAGGAGATATTAGAGAATTGAAAGGAAAAGTGAGCTTAAAGGCTCCTAGATGTTTCTAGATGGTTAGGAATAATATAATCACACCTTTATTTTTATTTTATTTTTATAAAATAAACATCACTTCTGAGGATTCCCCAGGAAGTTACAAAGATCACACAGTGGGGGGATTCTTATAAATGTGTCTAGTAAATTATTTTCTAACTCTTGATATTCTTGATTGCTCAATCTCAGAAGAACTGTTAATGCCTTAGAACTTTCTAGAAATTGGTTTATAATATAGCTTCAGTTTTGAAATTTTATGAGAACTTTTATGAAACATGTATAAATAATTTTATTTTTCACATTTTTGGCAGTATATGTGTGTTTTCACTTAGGAAAATGACAAAAGACCTCATTGAAATACAGAAAGTACAAGTACAAAAATACAAGAAAGTACAAGATTTGTATTTGAGTTCATCTCTGACCTAGTCTTTTTGTGGCTGTGGGCAAGTCATTTCGTAATTCTGGTCCTCAATTGCTCCATTTGTAGCATGAGAGCACTGCTTGTAGTTGTATGCATATACTCATAGGACATTATACTGAGTTGTATAAGTATGCATTTAATATATATAGACTACCATTTTCTTTATTATATCATTTATGAGGTAGATATTTATCCAAGGGAGTGTAACACAAGTGTGGATCAGGAATGAAGGGGAAATATAATAGAGGAAAGGAAGCATCTTATTGTCTGAGAACAGTACGTACCACGAAGGAGTATTAGCAACTCAAATCTTCCATATGTGGCCAAATAATTTATACAAAAAGAAACAACAAAAGAGATCTGGACCAAGAACCTGAACCAATCTTTTAAATCTCATCAACTAATAATAGCTTCTGAACAATTTTTGGGAATTGACAGGTTGTATTTACTCAGAACATTTAAAAAACCTAGTACATTTATTTTTTTTTAAATCAAAATGACATTCAAGTACACAAAATAGGAGTAGTATATATTATTAAAAGAGAGTTTTTAATATCCACTATATTTGCTTTTTGAAACAGGTACCATGTTATTCTTATATTTCTCAACATTTTTTGGGTTAAGAAAATCACCTCAGTCCTAGGATTGGTATTTAGAGGCACTCAGGAAGCAGTGAACATTTTCCAGAATTACACTCTGTGAATTTTGTTTTTATTGTCTTGGAGAGACTTTTTAAGTGAGAGTTCTACTAGCCTTGTTTAAAATCCTGAAAATCTAATGTCTATTGGCACCATTAATCTAGGAGCAGGCAGGGAAGAATAAGTCTTTCTTGTCTTTTGAAGAGGGTAGGGACACTGTTCTGTGTGGATGGATTGAATGCCCGTATAAGCACATGTGTCTTTGGAAACAGTGGGGAGGCGCTGAGACAGAACCCTTTTAACCCTGCTGGGAACATCTTCTTTAGATTGAGTTTTACAATTAGAATGGTATGAATAACATAAATAAACTGGTGGTGATTTACCTTGCTTTTTTATTTCATTTCCTGGAGTTTTATGAGTTTCATGAAAATATCAGACGGCGGGTAGTCCACTCATCTAAAATTATTTGTTGATTGTCTGAGAAATAATTTCTTTCCAAGGAAGTCCAGCAATGGCATAGTGCTGATTTAATTGTTAAACAATTCTGCTTATTTTTTTCCTAACTCTTTGACCATGGGTAGCCTTTCTGTGTTCTGGGAGTGCTCAATAGCATTGGACCAGTACTGCCTGTGTGAATCGGTCTATGTGAGTGTGAAATCCTGTGTTCTGGCATTCTGTTTTCTTCTTTATGTTTGGGATGGTAACAATCAGGCAGTTATCTCCTATTGGGGGGAGAGTTAAGTGCTTCCTTTTTCCTATCATGATTCTGTTATGTAACTGGGCGCACTACCAATGTGTATTTACAATGTGAACTTCCATTAGTCAAAACCAGATTTTATGTAAGTTGTGGTCATGATAAAGAGTAGATGCCCCTTAGAAGGAACCTGGAAAGCACTGTGGATGATTTCCTTTAGTACTTATGGATTCTGTAAGCTTTCAACTTTTCCTGTTTAGTTCATTTAGCCAGGCAAAAGGCCAAAGTTAGTCTTGGCCCAAAGGCACACCACAGCAGGGAAAAGCTGGGTAAGGGACATGTCTTTCCATGTTTAAAGTCACAGAGGGATCTTAAAAACAGCCTTCTGATATTTATTCCAGGTAAATCTTTCCCTCAAAGATGGATGTTAAGTTCATTAAGTGGAAATTTCATTCTACTTATTTCCATTTGGATATTGTATAAAATTGAACTTCTTTTAAAAAAATATTTCTGTCCTGGAAATAAATGCTATTGACAAATAGTCTTATTGTCTTGTGAAGACAAGAAAACAAAGGAAAAGGGCACACCAAAGATGAAGGTGACAGCCTACAGAATGAGTCAGGACTTCTACCCCGTGCTCTTGTGCTGCCTTTCCTTTTTCCTATAAGTAAGGCTTAGTTTCACTTGGATAAGAATTCTGCCCATTACACACCTTTGTTTTAACAATCCCTCCATCTCAATCAATGAGACCAAAAACTTTATCCATTTGCAACAACAATTTTAATCCATTTCAAATCTGTGTTCTTGACTTTTCATATTCAATAATTTACTAAGTGTAGGATGCTTTTATTCTAAATATATATTTCCATTCTAACATGAATTACTTAATCCAGAACCCCTATAATTTTCTATTTGAGCTCTGATATGGTCCTTTTAGCTTGCTTTCTTGACCTTAGTCTCTTTGGCTTCCAGTCCATTCTATGTTCTTGGACTTACTTTTCCTCAAACTCCATTTATATCATCATCTTCCCTGACTTGAGAATCTAGTACATCCTCAACTTCATTACTCAGGTCCTCCATTATTCATCTCCTATACATACATTATGCATGAACAAAGCAACTGGCATGTAGTACTAGGGCTTGGATATAAGGCATATACCATCTCAACCTTTGATGACCCTTACTTCTTATGGAGAAGAGATATTTATCCCATAGAAGAAATTCTGGAGCTGAGGTAGGTTTTATAAAGGTGGTAATCTTAGAACCTGGTTTTGAGGAAATGAAGTTTGACAGATAAATTGGATTGTCAAGAAAAAGGAAGTATGTAAGGAGAGGAAAGAGCATTTTTTGAGAATTGCCATTAATTTGTAATCTAGCTAAGAACGTAGCAGCTACTGCTACTCAAGTGAGACTTGTTGGTCAGGAAAGATAGAGACCGTGATTCCCAGCTTTCCAGCATAAGACCTCTGCTCTGGCCAGGCATACACCTCTGCCATCTTGTTTTGTTTTTATATCTGGGCATTCACATTTCTCTCAAAAAGAACATATCATTTTCCTGGATTTTCCAGTCTTTTAATTCTCTTGTAACATTTGGTTAGGAGCCTTTTTAGCCTTTTGTTCTCTTTACAGTGTCTTATTTCTAAACTTTTTTAGGTTGTCCCTGGCAACCACTATTCTATTTTTTGATTTTATGGATTTGGCTAAGTACCTCCTCTAGGTAGAATCACAATATTTGTCCTTTTGCGACAGTGTTATTTTTTCTTTTTTAAAATTGTAATTGTAAAGGTGATTTACAGAGAGGTTACAGTTATGTAAGTAAGGTAATGAATACATTTCTTTTTGAACAATGTTCCCTCTTCCCTCATTTTCTCCTAGATTCCTGCCCCCCAAACTCCCTCCCCACATTGTATAGTTCAGTTTCAACATAGTGTCTAGTGAGTATGGCTGCTGGATGTGTTCACCCTTTGTCTCACCATTTCTGAGCTCACCATTTATGAGCTTCCTCTTACCCTCCTCCAAACAGATTAACTTACATACAAGACAAAAGGTACAGAAAGCAAAAACAGAAAAAAAGGAGGAAAAAAAAAGCAAAAGACATAAACTGGGGCTGGGAATATGGCTTAGTGGTAGAGTGCTTGCCTAGCATGCATAAAGCCCTGGGTTTGATTCCTCAGTAACACATAAACAGAAAAAGCCAGAAGTGGTGCTGTGGCTCATGTGGTAGAGTGCTAACTTTGAGCAAAAGAAGCCCAGGGATGGTGGCAGTACCTGAGTTCAAGCCCTGGGACAGACAAAAACAAACAAACAAACAAACAAAAAACCCATAAAACTTCTTGTTTCCTTTTCTTGGAGTTCATTTTAGTAAGTTTTATCTTATATGCTCATAGACCCACAGCTATTAAGCCTTTGTGATCCTCTCGTTGAGTCTCATTGTTTGAATGTCTAGAGTCCTTATGACAGGATTCTTTTAGTTAGTGTTTTGCCTTCAAGTTTCATTCATGCAGCTTTGTCAGAATTTCCTTCCTTTTTAGGGTCAAGTTATGCATTATATGTATTTATTTAGATTGGTTTATGCGTTTATGAATTAATGAACACATGAGTTGCTTCTACCTTTTGGCTTTTGTAAATAATGCCACCATGAACAGTTACAAATATCTGTTCAAGTCACTAGCTTCACTTTACATGAGTGTTTATTAGGTTAAAAATACATTATTTTAGTCTATGTTACACAATTTTGGATGAAATAATTTATTATCTTACTTATTACAGAAATTATTGAATATCTACTAAGTGGTATGTGGTAAGTGTTTTAGATAGAGCAGCAACTATATCCACTAGCATTCACTAAGCACTTATTATGTAGCAGACACTGTATGTCAGTATACAGAAAGCATTCTGTGTATAATGACATTCAATTCTCAGACTGATCTCATAGAAGAACATTTGTTCTGCTTATTTCAGGTGATGAAATGAAGCGATAAGGTCATACAGTTAGTAAGAAGTAGATATTATTAACTCTCCTACAACCCACAAAAGCAGATATTATCTTTTTATTTGTTTAGTTGAGAAACTTATTGTTCAGAGAAATTAATTGGTATACCTTATACATAGTGAAGAAACCACAGAATTAAAATGTATCTTTGCTTTACCTGATTCCTTGCTTTTCCTGACTTATTTTTATTTGTTTAATTTTTTTAAATGCTCATTTTTTTTGAGAGAAGACTTCCTTCTGGTTATCTCCATTTCTTTTTTTTTGGTCCGGTCGTGGGGCCTGAACTCTGGGCCTGGGACGCTGTCCCTCAGCTCTTCAGCTCAAGGCTAGCGCTCTACCACTTGAGTCACAGCGCCACTTCGGGCTTTTTTCTTTTTGCTTATATGGTGCTGAGGAATCGAACCCAGGGCCTCATGCATGCAAGGCAAGCACTCTACCACTGAGCCACCTTCCCCCCCCTGGTTATATCCACTTCTAAGCACACATTCAGTGGTCACTAAATATCTGATTTCTTATTCCTATGTCCCCAAAGTAAATGAATATATTAATCTCATTCTATGTAGAAAGGGCAGAATATCTTTAACGGAAACTAAAAGAGTCTGAGGACAGGGGATGGAAATAAATTATGTAAAACAATATGAGGTGTGGTGTGGTGTCAGTAGTCATCAGGTTGAGGCAGAAGGATTTCAAGTTCAGGGCCAGTCTGGGCTACAAAGTGAGTACCTATCTCAAAAAACCTTACCTCAAAATGAGAATATATACAGTATACACACACACACACACACACACACACTATATATATTATATATATATATATATATTATGTACACACGTTCTGGTCTTAGATTCAACCCCTGACTCTAGTGCTTACTAGCTTTGTGAACTTGTGAAAATTGTATAACCTTTCTGAACCTCAGTTTCCTCTCTGTAAAATTAGGTATGACTCTCTAATGATTTTTGTGGGATTATCATGTATAAAGAGCCTAGAACAATATTTGTTATGGTGGGTGAGGAAAGGATGTTGCTATTATTTCTAATGACCCAGTCATCTTTCTATGTTCTTTCTCTTTTTCCTCTTTTTTCCCTTACATTTACCTTTGTTCTTTCTCTTCCTATTTTTCTTCTTCCTCTTCCTATCTTCTTCCATCTTCCCATCTTAATTGTCTTTAGGAGATAATAGGGATATGAGCTAAGATGGCAGAAATGGGAACAACGATGAAGAATGCATTTCTAGAGATGTTAATACAAAAAGAGATAGAGAGATGCAGCAGCAGTGTAATTCTAGCTTCTGGAGAGGTTGAGGTGAGGGGATTGTTGGAATGAAGGCAGTCCAGGCAACATCGTGACACTCAGTCTCAGAAAACAAATAAAACCCAAAACAAGCAAAAAAAAAATAGCCTCAACAAACAAATGACAAAAATTAGTGGCCAATTACCCTTATAGTTTGGAATCTGTTGTCATAGCACATGGAATACAGAGTTAAATGTGCTGCATTCTATGAAAAAAATCACTGGGTATTCACCAGAATTGCACTGCTCTTGTGAATTATTAAAATTTGCTAATGAGTTGAAAAACAACCCTAAACTCCCTTCAGGCTGCTGTCTCTGCCCCTGCCATGGAGAGATCTTTTATGATAAGAAGGGAGAGATTGGGAGGAGGGAAAATTAGGTGGGGAAGGGGATGGATGACAGGGAGCTACAGTGTGGATGGACGGCCCCACTGGGAGGAGGGCATGCGTGAATTGAGAAGTAAGATCCATCCATTATATAAAAATAAACAATAAGCAACTTTTGAATCACAGTGTTGTATTTCCTTCTGGGATTCAAATGACTACACAAACCACTTGAGCTTCGTTTTTATGGTTTATGAAGCTCCAGGGAATTATGCTCATAATTTATACTTGCTGGTTCCACACAGTGTTTATGGCTCCGTATGCTATGTATGATGATATCGTGTGCATGCCTGTACACAAGGTTTAATTAATGACCTAGAGATTATCCTTGGCCTGTCTTATTGATGTCTCTGTGTTGGAAAATATGTGCTCACAGGCTGAAAAGTACGAGTGGATCAGGGTTGTGTGCAGCAGCCTTGGCATTTGGAATGAATTTCACAGCACCTCATGGTTATGCCAACTGCAGATTTGGTCTTTGGGATTCTGCATGTGCTGCGCACCTTTCCAGCCATCCTCTGTGCTTTTGCAATATAACTGAAGCAATTAAAAGTTAAATTAGATTTTGAGTCCCTTTGATCCAATTTATTTCCTGTTGTTTTTTTTTTTTGGAGTGTGCAATTGATTTTTTTCTTGTTTTTGAGTTGCTCTTTCAGAAGCAACTAGCCTTCTCTATTTCCTGTTAGGGGTAGGTCCAATTGTGGACCCAGGCAAGAATCTTTTGGGATATGAAGACAAGACAGGTCAGGGACACAGGTTGCAACTTTAAAAAACAGTATCTGTCTTTTTTTGGTACATTTTTATTATAAAAATGCTGTACAGAGGGGTTACAGTTATATGAGCGAGGTAATGAGTACATTTCCTATTGAGTATTGTTGCCTCCTCCTTTGTTTTCCTCCTACCATCCCTTCCCTCTCACTTCCACTTCCACACAATTCCCCACCTCCCCCCCAGGCCCCTGCCCAAGTTGTAAAGTTCATTTTCAACATAGTGTTTTGTACATCTCATTGTTACAATGGGTCAACCTGTATTCTTATTTGAGCATTTTGTTTTTTTCCCTTCCCCTAACTTATCAGAAGTAGATTTTAGAATGCTAAGCTGGAAAGTGACTTAATTAGATTGAGTTTAGTAGTTTTCACACCTTTAAAAGTACATAAGATACTTTCTTTATAGAAAAGCATATAGAAAAGCCAACAGATAAAACAAAAGATTAGCTGCCCAATAGTTTGCTCAGCTAAGAGGCAGTGTGGAAGAGAGGTTAAAATACTGGACTTTCATGCTAAACTGCTTGCTTTCAAGTTCTAAATTTCTCTACTTAGTAGACAGATCAGTTGCTTAACTACTTCTTGTCTCAGTTTTTTCATTTATAAAACAAAGATGAATAGATTTTACTTTATGGATTATTGTGAGAATTAAATAAATGATTTATTGTTAGATAAGTACTTAGAATATTGTCTTGCATGTGATATTAGGTAGTGAACCTAGGGCCTTGCTGTATTTTATTTTATTATTATTATGTTTAAATAGTTGTACAAAGGAGTTGCCATTCAACAAAGCTGTTTATAAATATATCTTGATCAATGTCACCTGTTTCCACATTCTCACCCATCCTTCCCCTACCAACCCTTCCCTTCACTCTTCTTAATTTTGTAGGATATAACTGGATTATTGACTGTATCCTTCTCCTCCTCTTCTCTTCCTTCATCTACCCCTTTCCCTTTGACCCCCATCCCACCCCAGTTGAGTACCTACTTCCTGGTGTTTTATTTTGCTGAACTTTGATTTTTTTGCCTTTCTAAAGAATTATACTATTTGAGATCTCCCTTGAATCTATCTTTTTATACACTTACCATCCAACATATTTACATTTTTATACACTTACCATCCAACATATTTACTTATAAGTTTATAATTTAAATCCAGCTTTCACATCTAAAGGAAAGCATGCATCCTTTGCCTCTCTGGACCTGACTTTCTTCACTTCATATAATTTTTTTCCAGGTCTTTCCATTTCTTTATAAATGGTACAAGATCTTTCTAATGGATGAGTAAAATTCTGTTGTGTATATGTACTACATTTTCTTGATTAATTCATCCATTGAGGAGCATCTGGGATGGTTCTGTACCTTGGTTATTGTGAATAGTGCTGCAATAAACATGGTTGTGCTGATGGCTTTACTGTATCCTGGTTTATAATCTTTTGGGTAAATCTTTTGAGTGGAATTGCTGGTTTATAGAGTCTATGTTTAATTTTTGAGGAACCTCCATGCTGCTTTACATAGTGTTTGAGCAGGTTTACATTTCCACCAACAGTGTATTAGGGTTCCCTTTTGGCTGCATCCCTACCAGCATCTGTCAGTTTGTTTTCTTGATCCTGGTTAGGGGGAATCTCATTGTTACTCTGCTTTGCATTTTCTTTATGGCTAGAGATGTTGAACATTTCTTTATGTTTGAGATGGGGTCTCAGTAGCTTTGCCTAAGCTGGCCTCAAATTTGAAATCATTTTGCTTTTACTTCCTGAGTGTCTGGGTGTGCCCCACTATGCCTGACTGTGTTACTTACTGGTACATGCTGCAATTGTTATTTGACTCATTGAAATACTTTGAAAACCGCCAAGCTACTCAAATATTTATTGACTTCTTACTATATGCCAATCAGAGTGGGAAGAGCTGGGGAAAAGATGATAAGTGAAATAATCTCTGCTTTTCTGGCTTTGGTGTCCAGCACAGAGGCTGGTAATTTTTTTTTTGGCAAAGGGCCAGATAGTAAGTATTTTAGGCCTTCTGGTTGCCTTTGAGAATGGAGGCCTGAAGTAGAATTGTTGGAAGCCCGTTGCACTTATCCAAGTGAGGGGTGATGTTGGTTCAGGCCATGAGCCAAGTCAGTAGTAGTGATTTATCAAGGGAGTGAGAGCATCTCAGATCCTGGATATGAATATTTTGAAAATGGCACCAACAAACTGGAAGTGAAGTGGAAAGAATGAGAAAAGTTAAGGATGACTTTTTGTTCATAAGATTCATAGCATTTCTGGCTCATCACACAGTCCAAGAGCCTTCCTTTAAGGGTAGAAGAATGGCAGCATAGAGGGGAATGACTTTGTCCAGGGGCAATCAGAAAGGAGCGGCCTCATCTGGTGCAGAGGCACAGGCCCATTTCCCCCTTTCTCATTGTCATTCTTTTTTGTTCTTTTTGGTTCATCTTCTGCTTCCTCTGACTCCATAGCAGTAAGCGCTCTTCTAGCCTGTCCATAGCAGCCTACTTTTACTTTTTTTGTAACAAAAATTATACTGTTTGATAATTGCCTGTTTCTTCTCTGTCTCATAAGATAAGCTTTTTTTTCTTAGAACAACAGAAATTTATTGTTCCATGTTTCTGGAAATCAAGGTTAAAAATCAAGGGCCATCCTTCCTCTGAAACCTGTATGGAAAAGACATTTCTCTCCTCTTTCAGGTGTGCTGGACTCAGATACCCCTTGGCATAGGGAAGCACAACTCCAGTTCATAAGATGAACTCTTAAGGACCCTAGCACTGTGCTTGGCACCTAGTAGGTACTTACAAATGCTTGTGAGAACAAATAACCAAGGTTTTTCAAATAACCTTTTTTCTAATTATGACCTCTTAAAACTCTCACTGCTGTTCCCTCATAGCTTTTCTTCCACCAACCTTTCATTCAGAGGTTTGGTATTTTTTTTTTTAATTAAAATTATTTTTTATTATAAAGATCATTTTTTTTCCCTCTTAGATTCTTAGGCTTGCTTCATGTTTTTTATTTTTTTATTTTTATTTAAGAATTTCCCTAGAGCCTGACACATGGAAGGGGAAAAATCCTTAGATTTTCCTTTTAAATTTTATCTGTTAAATAGTAACTCATCAGGTAGGAAGACATTTGATATTTTAAATCTCTCTTTTTTGCTATCCTTTGGTTTCTCAACAGCTCTTCTTGTGGGTGGTGGTAGTGGGGGTGCACACAAGTTCAGAGCATCTTGAAACTCTGTCAGGAATGTAGCACAGTCACTGCCTGGTGTGTGGTATTTGAGCCTGTAGAGTACAGCTGGATAATGCAGGTTTACTTATGCCCACAGCATAAAGCCTCCATCGAAACCCAGGCCTCTCTTTTGCCATTACTCTGAGTTGAATATGTGCTATAAAAAGCACCAGGTGTCAACAATCTGGGCAACCATGCCCTGACTAAATTCTGGTGAGGATGCACCTGCTGCAAGTGTCCTCTAGACTGCTAGTCACTGATGCTACAAAGCCACATAAGCCCTGTGTTTAGCTAAATTATTACTGTAAGTCCTGCAAACTACAAAAAGACAGAATCAGGTTCCACGCAGAGGAGATAAAACACCTATTACTTATGGCGACCGGAGGGATTTTTATTCTTTTCTCTTGCATGTTATTTTGAAGAATATGTAAGTCTTTTTTTAAGACTGTTGTCATATTTTTTACTTTATGACCTATTGATTACAGCTTCCATCGTCTCAATTCAATGATAAAATGATAGACAATATGTTGCCTAGTATTGAGTTGAGTATTCTCTATACAGGCTTTCATTTTGTTCTCCCAACAGTCTTATGATAGGTGCTAATATCACTCCAATTTTACAGATCAGGAATGAAGTGAAGTAAATGACCTGTGATAGTTAATTTTATGTGTTAACTTTTATGTGCTAAGTGATTTACTCAGCTGGTGAAACTTCATTTCTGAGTGTGTTTTTATCTTCACTCTTATGGCTTGCTGTAACTACAGGAACAAAATCCAGTGTCCCATTCTGACCTTTTCCTTTGCTCCTAGTGTGCTACTTGTAGCATCTCCCCACAGAAGCTCTATGTTTTCCATTAGCCAGGAACATTTCTTCTCACATAATCCGTGACTGGTCATCCTTATGTTTCTCATCTCTGTTCAGATTTTATCTCCTCAGAAAGATAACTGCTCCACTCTTTACTGTCCCCTAACTCTAGTCTTCAAAGCACCTGATTATATCTTTTTTTTTTTGTCGGCCATGGGGCTTGACCTCTGGGACTGGGCGCTGTTCCTCAGTTCTTCAGCTCAAGGCTAGTGCTGTACCACTTGAGCCACAGTGTCACTTCCAGTTTTTTTTTTTTTTTTTGTCGATCATGGGCCCTGACCTCCGGGCCTGGGCACTGTCCCTCAGCTCTTCAGCTCAAGGTTAGTGCTCTACCACTTGAGCCACAGCACCACTTCCAGGTTTTTCTGCTTATGTGGTGCTGAGGAATCGAACCCAGGGCCTCATGCATGTGAGGCAAGCACTCTACCACTGAGCCACCTTCCCAGCCCAAGTTTTTTTTTTTTTTTTTGGTTGGTTGTGGGGGTTGAACTCTGGGCGTGGGAGCTATCCTTCAGCTCTTCAGCTCAAGGTGAGTACTCTACCACTTGAGCCACAGCAGCACTTCAGGTTTTCTGAGTTGTTTATTGGAGATAAGAGTCTCATGGAGTTTCCTGCCCGGGCTGGCTTTGAACCATGATCCTCAGATCTCAGCCTCCTGAGTAGCTAGGATTACAGGCATGAGCTGCTGGCTCTTTTACTATATTTTGTCTAGTTTTCTATTCTTCTCTAGAATGTGTGCTGTAGTGCACCAGGGATTTAGTAACTTGGAAAATACCTGGCCCCTATTAAGGAATTATTAAATATTTGGAACAAATTGACACAGAATTTTTTAAATTTGTGTTTTAGTTTTGGTGCCAGTACTGGGGTTTGAACTCAGGGCCTGAGCTCTGTCCCTGGACTTCTTTGCTCAAGGCTAGCACTCTATCACTTGAGCCACGGCTCCACATCTGGCATTTTGGTAGTTAGCTGGGATATAAGAATTCCATGATTTTTCTGCCTTGGCTGGCTTTGAGCAGTGAACCTTAGATCTCAGACTCTTGAGTAGCTAGGATGATAGGTGTGAGCCATTGATGCCCAGCTGATGCGGTTGTTATTGAAGAACTAAAAATGAATATGGGAGAAGGCAGAGTTGGGTTGATGGCTTCTAGTGAGGGGGGTGTGAAAAGCAGGAGGCAATTTACTTCTCTCTAGGAACAAAGTAAGCCAGAGTTGGGGGAGCTGTTCCCACCTCTTTCTGTTTTCCATACCTGTTGCCTGCCAGAGGAACTCCCCAATCCTGTTGATTGGCGTCTAAGGCAAGCAGCTCATTGGCCATTTCTGAACTGAACAGCTGTGCTTTTCTGCATGTCCCCTGTACTTGGGGGTCTCTCTGGAAATGGGAAGAATGGCACATAGGATGTTCTCTCCCTGGGAGGACTTAGGAGGCACTGGGAGCCTATTTGTCCATTTGGGAGCAAAGTCCCTCAGGAGAAGCTTAGTACTTTGAATAGCAGAGCCTTTCTCTGAGAGAAACTCTCTAAGGAATTTCTGCTCAGGCCTCTCAGGGTAGAGCAGTGATTTGTAGCAGTTTTAGGTCTCTTTATATTCTCCTTTCATCTCTCCCCATTGATTTTGCCATTTGCGGCTTATAATGGAAATGAGGATGGCTGGTGCAGATGGAGCAGTTACTAGACTCGCACTCTTCTAGCCAGGGTACTCCTGGGGAATCAGCTGAATGGGTACTTGCTTTTCTAACTCTTCTCTGAGCTTCTTCTCTGGGTTGTCTGGAAGATGGTCATCAATTTTGTGTACTGGAACATATTACCTGGTGTGAAAACACATGAAAGAATTAGGAACACTTTCCAAAATAAAAGCTTGTGAGAGAATATAAGTTTACAACTTCTGATAATTTATACTAATTTTGGGGGTGCACTTTACTAATACAGGATAAGAAAGTAGGTTAGGACAGAATCTTTCCAACCAGTTCATAGGAAGCAATGGATGTTAAATTTTCTGCAGTTTGATTATGAGGCCTGTGTCATCAGGAATGCTGGCATCTATTTTAAGGAACCTCCCAAATATATATGATAGCATCCATGCCCAAAAGTCAGTCTGGAGCATGACTTTGCTCTGCCAAAACAACAGCAAGGAAACTCAATCTCTGCTTTAAAACCAGGCTCCTTAGCACTTGCTTCCTAACCTCCCCACTGATTTCCTTTGGTATTGTTTCCTCTTGTCTCATTCCCAAGCCCAGAGTAGTTAAGAAGCAGCAAACTGAAAGAAGGCAGAGGAGGTTGCAAGGCAAGCCATAGTGATCGAAGTGAGAAATGATGGCTGACAGCATGAGAGCCAGGGAGGTGACAACAAAGCTAAACCAGACACGCAGGACTGCTGCCTGCCACTAGCTGGGAATTGTGGAGCTGTGTCTTCAAGGCCAGGACAGACTCAGTGGGAGACTGTCTACACTTGTGACACCCCAGAAGGGGACACTAGAGGGAATATCTGAACAGGAAGATGTGACTCTCCAAAACTTGTATGTAACTCTGCCAAGTCAGAGATGTGACTGGGGAGGAAATTGAACACATATTGTTTGATTCAAGGCAGATGCTGGGAGACCAGGAAAGATGGTTTCCAAGGTAGGTGAACATGAATGCTAATAAATACTCAGAGGCCAAGGTGCATGGGGGTGGTTTAGTTGTTCAGAAATCAAATTAGTATGGTTTGGATTTTTGTGGCCAGGGACCTTTTGCTTAGCTGTTTAAAAATCTGGTGTAAATCTGTTCTTTTAATATTGAGAATGGATATGCTGTGAAGGGATCTTTGGACATATTATGTGCATAACATATGATGCTTTTTAAAATCAAAATGCAGAAAGAAATGAAGCTTTAGTTAAATAAAGATTGACAGAAGTATATATGTACATGTATTTGTGAGTGTGCTCAAACCAAGAACAAGATAAAATAGAAATAAGCTGCCAACAGAACAATGTGGCCCTATCAGTATATGTACGCTTTGTATTGCCAAGGTGATGTACAGAGGAGTTATAGTTACATAAGCAAGGTAATAAATACATTTCTTGTCAAACTTTTTACCCCTTCCCTCGTTTTTCTCCTATTTTTCCTCCCCCACCTTCCTCCCCTCCCCAAGTTGTACAGATCGTTTCCAACATACTGTCTTGTGTATGTCACTGTTGCATTGGTTCCCCCTTGTCCTTTGTCTCACCATTCTGTTGTTCCCCTTCCCTTCCCTAGTTCAAATAAACATATATACAATACCAGGGCACCAAGATTAAATACAGAGACAACAGGGGATATACCATAGGGGAAAGAACACACAAAAGAAACAAAAAATCAAATAGCACATTAAAAACAACAACAACAATAAAATATCCCTCTTGTGTCCATGTCTTGGAGTTCATTTTTCTTAGCATCATATTATATGGTCATACATACATAGCTTTTGAACTATTCTGCTCAGCTGCTAAGATTATCCTTGACATATACTAATTATTGCAAATAAGGGAAACCATAAGACCTATGTTTCTTTGGGTCTGGCTTACTTTACTCAGTTTCCTATTGAAGCATCACCTGCGGATTTATTAGTGCCCATAGCCTTTTCTTTCTTTTCCTTTGGCTATAGAAGGCATGTCTTTCAATGGAAGGAGTGGATTTGCTCCTACCTGTGCTCAGGGCCCCAATCCTACCAGTTACTTTTGTTTTCCTTTTGGTGCAGGTCCTGGGGCTTGAACTAGGGGTCTGGATGCTATCCCTTAGCTTTTTTTTACTCAAAGCTAGTGAGCCACACGGCTCTACATCTGTCTTTTTTTAGTTAATTGGAGATAAAAGCCTTACAGACTTCCTGTCTGGGCTGGCTTCAAACTGGATCCTCAGATCTCAATCTTCTGAGTAGCTAGGATTACAAGTGTGAGACACTGGCACTTGGCTTCCACCAGTTACCTTTGAAACCTTATTTCATGAATTTTTTTAACGTTCCTTTTTACAAGTAGTTTTACAGGTCTTCCATCTTAAAAAATCCTATAATTCTGCATCCTAAAACTGTTGTCCTTGCTCTGAATCATACTCTGTCCCTGCCAGGGAGAAACACAAGCTCCCTGTCTCTTCTCTATTCCTGCAGTCTGAGTATTCCTAGTATTCCAGGGAATTCCAGGTTCACTGGCTTTAAATCTCTGGCTCTAATAACCAACACTCACCAGATAGCAAAAGCAGCATGCATTCTTTTTTCAACCATTCATCTTAGCTAATTTCTCTTTGGCACCTTGAACATTCCTTCTTTTTGGATGTCTTCTCTTAGTTTATTTGTATTTGGTAATACTTATGAATTAAACTTACCTTGGAAATTATGTCTTTTTAATAAAAATAATGGAGGGAATCTTTGCTCCGAATTTAAACTGTTTTCTCCAGCCATGTTTCTTACCTTGAATGCTGGAACCATCTGGTCTGTCTCCTGAGAGTCAGATGAGTCTTTCTACTAATGAGCCAGTCAAAGGCAGTTTTCATTTCTGTTACTGTGTTCTTGATTTCGAATCTCTCTCTCTCTCTCTCCTTTCTTTTCCTCCCTCCCTCCCTTCCTTCCTTCCTTCCTTCTTTCCTTCCTTCCTTTCTTCCTTCCTTCCTTCCTTCCTTCCTTCCTTCCTTCCTTCCTTCCTTCCTTCCTTCCTTCCTTCATTCCTTCCTTTTTCTTTCATGCAGGTCCTGGGGCTTGAACTCAGGGCCTGGCTCCTGTCTCTGAGTTTTGTTTTAGTCAAGGCTAGTGTTTTACCACTCAAGCTTTTTTGGTAGTTCATTAGAGACAAGAGTCCCAGGGACTTTCTTGCCTGGGCTGACTTTGAACCTCAGTCCTCAGATTCAAGCCTCCTGAGCAGCTAGGATTACACGTGTGAGCCACCGGTGCCTGGCAGTATATTTCTTTTTATTCTTAGAATGTTCATTTTTCTGTATTTACCTGTATTCCAACATTACTACATAAAAGCTTGTTGGTGTGCTAGGGGTGGGGTGGAAGAGAGAGGAGAGAGACAGGAGAGAGAGAGAGAGAGAGAGAGAGAGAGAGAGAGAGAGAGAGAGAGAGAGAGAGAGAGGAGAGTGTCATTCAGTCTACAATCTTTTACTTAAGTTTAGTCTTTCAGGGAGCCTGTGTCTTCAGGTTGTGGCATTCAAATGTGTTTCTATGCCTCCTCCAGTGTTACCTCTCTTGTTACCTACCAACCCCTGGTTGCAGTACTTTTAAGATTCTCATTGTGAGAACCTGGTGGGGGCCCCTGGGACCATCCCCCCTCAGCCATATCCCACCCTCTACTAGTCTACACTTAGCCTTCAGCAGTCGGTCAAAATTACCAGTTAGGCATTCTTGACAGTTTATGTAGCTTATAGAGTTTCTGCTCAAGGAATCTTGGCTGTTGTATCTTTTGGCATGTGTTTTATTTTTTTTTCAAAATTTCAAAGAAGCAGTTTAGTCCAATGAGAAGCCTTCCAAAACCTGATTTTAAGTTTCTCTAGCCTTTGCACATTGTAGGAATATGTGGAATGTCAAGACATTTGCATATGGGTTGACACGTAAGTCTATATCACTCTAGTCCCTCATCTTCCTATGCAAGCCACATTACCTCTATTTCCAAAATGACCATCTATAACTTTAGTCTAGCCATTGTGCATTGTGACCAAACTTACTTCCCTCCCTCCCTCCCTCCCTCCCTCCCTCCCTCCCTCCCTTCCTTCCTTCCTTCCTTCCTCTCCAGTCTCCTTCTCTCTCCTCTTCTCCCCTCCCTTCCTCTCCTCTCCCCTCCCCCCCCCCCCACCTTCCTCTTCCTGTCTCAGTGTCTTAAGTGGTGAAATTACAGATATGTGCCATCACACTTGGTCATCACAATTTCTAGTTTGGATAACTGCTGTGGACTCCTGACAACCTACATACCATACTCTTGTTGTCACTGACTTATAGTCCTTTATAATCTAGTGGAAAAGACAACTTTTTGGGTCTAGGGCCAAGAATCTGGGTATATATTTAATAAAAAACTTAAAACCAGTTCTATAATTTCCACTTATTTAATCAAATGTCTCTAAAAAACTTGGACACATTTAAAGGAGCAAAAGAAAAAGGCCTGGGCTGGGAAGGTGGCTCAGTGGTAGAGTGCTTGCCTTGCATGCCTGAGGTCCTGGGTTCGATTCCTCAGCACCACATAAGCAAAAAGAAAAAAGCCAGAAGTGGTGCTGTGGCTCAAGTGGTAGAGTGCTAGCCTTGAGCTGAAGAGCTGAGGGATAGCACCCAGGCCCAGAGTTCAGGCCCCACGACCGGACCCAAAAAAAAAAAAAGAAAAAAGAAAAAGGCCTACCAAGGAAAAATAAAATTGAGATAGAATATAGTATATAATATTTCTATTTGCTGATATAAAATGACTGGCATGTTTATGATCTTTGGTTACTTGAGCAAAGGAAGGGACAGGATTGAAATTTATTTACTTATTTATATTTTGGACAGAAGTGCAATAAAATTCTGAGGGATGTGAGAAGACATCCATTCTGCCAGGACATATGTACATAAGAGTGAACACAGGTAAGGGCCATAGCATATCTGACCTATTTGCGACCTCAGATGTTTTAATCCACTTCTTAAGACCAAATGGAGTGATAACCTTAACGTGTCAACAGTCCAGAATTTAACTGACCCTGGAGACATTGCATTAGTGTCCTCTGGGCAAAATCTAAATGAGATGGCGGTCAGGTATGTACACAGGAGTGGTCATTACTGTGGGCAGATGTGCACAGCTAATGGCTGGTGGTGGGGATTGCTGCAGGGGGAATTCCATGATAAAAATGACTTAAAATGAAACAACGGATTATCCAGAAGGGTGCTTTTCCACAGTCTACACTTTTATTGGTGAAGGCAGTCAAAAGAAAAAAAATGCGCCATTAAAAATGAGAGCTGCTATAATGTATTTATTTAATACCATGGATGTAGTGCACACCTTTATGCATATGGATGGATTTTTTTCCTTTCTCTTGTTCTGAGTAAACTAGATGAAATAACATTAAGTGTAATTTTCCCCCAAAATAAATGTAGAGGGAAGACTAGGGCTTTAAGGCAATGTAGGTACCTAATGTACAGGGGCAGAGGGACTACTTACAAAGGAGTTAAGTCTTTATGCACATAAGCCAAACTACCCATGATCTCATTATACCACAGAGAACTCGTAATCATTGCTCCCAAATCACAAAGAAAAATCAGTGCACAAGTGACCTATGTATTAGCATCTCTGCAAATCTCAGGCAGGAGCTGAGATTTATATACATTTTACACACCCCTGAGGAAATACTCATTTTATATCATTGATAGGCCAGATGTATTTTCTTCTGTGAAATGTGATCAGAATGTAATTAGAAGAAAATATACTGTGTTTTTAGAAAACAAACAGCATTATTTAAAACTCCTCAGTAATTTAAATTGTGTAGCAATATCAAATTAGATGAGATGTGTGGAAGGGCTATCATTGTGTGAGTGAACCTCTGCCATTGTACTTGCTACAGTGCACTGATGTGGTTATATAACCACTGAAAATTTCATATGTGTGAAAAAACTATTTTACTTGAATAATATTACTAATGTGATAAGATGTCCCACAGTAGATAGTGTGATTCTTTGAAAATGCCATTTTCCCCCAGAGCCTATTTTATATGGAAGGAAAAAGGAAAAGATAGAGTTTTGTGGAAAATATATACAGTTCTAATAGAACTTGCTAGAGCAATCATACAGGAAGCTATTATTCTACTGCATCTGTACATTTTACTGTACCAAAGTGATTAATATGACAAGAATTTGAACTTTTTTTGGGCTCCACTCTTTTAGTGTAGTACCATCAAAGTATACAAAACCCCAACAATAATTTCTATGTAGTCCCAAGTCGTGTAAAATTACAGGTGTATTTAAGCATTTAAATGGATTGCATGACATAGTGTAGACAATTATATACAGGAACATGAATAAAACATATTCAATTGCATAAACAAGGCAGACACCAGCCAAAACAAAAGATGAAAATTTTTGCTATTTTTCCTTCTGTACTATGGAGTACAACATTTTATGTAAAATGAACATGTCTGGGGAGAGGGCATAATTTATAACCAGTGTACTACAAGGATTTTAAGACTAGTTTTATGTGAATAAAAAAGATGAGTAAAACCTTGTCAGTGTTTCTAAACCTTTTTGTAGAGGTTTGGAGAGAGGATGTATTAGAGACAATAGGTTTAACCATAGGATTAACAAGGGCTATTTACAACAAAAGGCATTAGAGATTAACTTTATAAAGCAGAATATTCTCATAAGAAGATTTGAACTTGCTGTCATAGTATTTAAAAATCTATCTCTATGACTGGTATATATGTACATTTAACCAATGTGTCAGTTCTCTATTACATTTACCTTGGGAATATTTTTCTATATAGAAATCACATATTTTCACTGTGGTAACATTGTGGTTATATAGACATAACATGAAATTTACTGTTTTAAGTGTGCAGCCTTATCACTATCCACTTTCTGAACGTTTTCATCTTCCTTGACTGAAAGGTTTTTTTTTTTTTTGGGTCCAGTCATGGGGCCTGAACTCTGGGCCTGGGCGCTGTCCCTCAGCTCTTCAGCTCAAGGCTAGCGCTCTACCACTTGAGCCACAGCACCACTTCTGGCTTTTTTCTTTTTGCTTATGTAGTGCTGAGGAATCGAACCCAGGGCCTCATGCATTCAAGGCAAGCGCTCTACCACTGAGCCACGTTCCCAGCCCCTTGACTGAAAGTTTATGTCAAGTAAAAATAATTAAAATTTAAAATAAGAAAAGAAGATTTGAGTATCATTTGGGACTACTGATGGGTTCTAGGTAGCCATATCCTTATCTGTCATTTGTCAAAACCTTACAAATATAAAAAGTGTCTAGAGAAAAGCAAAGTTTGTAGGTTCACATTAGAAACAAGACAATTAGTGGTTTAAAAATATGAACTCAAAGTTTCTGATACTACTCCTATAGAGAGGAGTCTATATGCTTTTTTCTTGTTTCTAGATTCTGCTTCAACTCATAGAATGAAGCTGAGGAAAATCCAGGTGACCTGAGGCTTGGTTAGAAAGGCCATGCTACTTCCACCCAGTTCTCTGGGAATGCTCACTCTTTATAAAGGACCCCAGTGAATCCTCACTGAGATTACTAGGCTAGAGTGGCCTCATGTAGTACTTTGGTTGGTAGGCAGTGGCAAGTGGGAAATCCACCTTGCATGTAGATGTCTCATTGAGCATATGACTTCACCTCTTTGTGGTCAAAGACTTGAAGGCATTCAGTAACACAGATAAGCCATGATCCCTTTTCCATACCCTAATTTGTCTCATAGGATTGTGAGAATAATAAAGTTGTTATTTCACACTACTAAGTTTTGGGTTCCTGGAGTTTAGCAGTAGAAACTGGGACAAGCTAGTATTTCTCAAACTTAACTTTATTTGTTGAAAACAAGTTCTCATGTTCCATCCATGGATATCCTGACTTATCAGGTCTGAGAGTGGGTGTGAAGGCAAAGAAAGCATTATTTAACAAACAACATGGCAAGTTGACTGTACTAAGATGCCACATGAATTCCTGGCCAATTTTGATATTGGAATTTCCATGATTTGTTTACTTGGGATGGGCTTTTATGCCCGTTGTGTTTCTTACTTATGATTGTGTAATAAAATGTATAAAGGAATGTCTGTCTTTTCAGCCCCAGTTGTAAAAATGCACCGAGTAGGACAAGACCCTCTCCTATTCAATGAGAGGAAGGCAGGTGAAGTTTGGAGTAGGTGGTAGGTTTTAATGGAGGAGGCAAGGATTAAATGAAGTCTTTGTGCTGTCTTGCAGCTGCCCCAGGAGACAGGGAAGGTATCACAGGTAGAGGATGACAGTGGGAGGGAAGCAGAGACTCAGTGGAGAGGATGCCTGGTCAGAGTTTTGGGAACAGAGATTCTAGGTAGGACTGATCAGACACAACCAAGAAGCATCTTTTCTCCCCAGTTTTTCGATTTCATACCTTTATTACCCTGTACTGCTATTATTTCTAACAACAGTGACAACAAGCTGACCATCTTTCAGGAAGTATTTTATGTATGTGTTGCTCATATCTATTTTCTGTCTTTCTAGAGCCAGAATCACATCTCATGCCTCTTTGTAATCTGTGGTTACCAGTGCTGGGCATATGGTAATCATGCCTGCACAATAAGAGAAAATGATAAGGGATAATCTTTATGGGGCACATTTTATGCCAGACTATGTAATAGATGCTTTGTGTAGATAATCTTATCATTTAGTCCTAACAGTAAACCAATCAAACATCGATCATTATACTCATTTTACTGACATGAGAGCTGAAACAGATTTGTGACTTGCAAGATCCTAAATGGAGAATCCCTACATTAGGACTGAGAAGTCAGATGTCAGAGCTTGAGGAGATTCTTTTCTTTTTAAAATCTTTATTGTAAAGGTGATGAACAGGGGGATACAGTAATATAAGTAAGATAATGACGTAGTGTCTTGTGAGTATCATTACTGCGATTGGTCATCCTTTGTTCTTCCTTCATCATTTTGTTATTTCCCTTCCCTAAATCAGATAAATGTATATACAAGATGGAGGGTACCAGAATCAAAGACAGAGATTGCATGGGCTAAACCCATGGAAAAAGAGAAATGAAATAACATAAGAAGAAAGAAATAGATACAGTAGGCTAATTGAAAAGATAATGAGTACATTTCTTTCTAAACACTGTTAGCCCCTCCTTCATTTTCTCTTGCTTACCACTCCCTCTTCTACCCCCCCCCCTCCACCTTGCCCGCCAAGTTATATAGTTCATTTCCAACATAGTGTCAAGCGAATATCATTGTTTGAAGAGATTCTTGAGTTACCCGTACAAGTTGAGTACTAGTCAGGTGATACGGGAAGGGTTGGCAGGGCATATGAAATAGAGGGAAAGTAAGAGTGAAGGGGCAGGGGGTGAAAGAACGCAGCCAACGCAACGGCACATAGATTGGCAATGGGGCAGTCATGAAAAGCTTCACAAGGTATGAGTAGATTTGAGCTTCATTCTTAAGGAGAAAAGACAACCATTTGGATATCACTATTCCATGGATTAGTAGAGTTTTTTTAATTTATTTTTTTAATATGGGGGTGTGAACTCTGGGCCTCACGTTGGCTTGCTTGATGGGTCTTCTACCACTTGACCAATGTCTTCAGCTCAGTTTTCATTGCTGGTTAATTGAAGATGGAGTCTTGTGGACTTTTTTTTTTTTTTTGGGTCTGGGCTGGTTTGAGATCCTCTAGATCTCAGCCACCTAATCTAGGATTACAGGCATTAGACACCAGTACCAATTTTAGAATGGGCTTTTAAGTGGAGGCTTGAGAAACATGTGGTATTTGGTGAGGAGCACCACAGTCATTGGCAGGGGACAGGAATTATGTTACCTTTGTTGCACTAGTTGGAATAATTAATTATATGATGCTACTGGAATCTCAGTTGAGAAGCACTGTATGACATAACTGAACACTTGAAAGAGAGCTCCCTAAATATTTTTTACAGGATCTAGTCAGTAAATTATATGGACTTATCATATTTACTAAGTTTCATTGCTAAAATGAGAAAATATTTTTTTCTTGACTCTCAGGAAGTGGTGGTACTTTCAAAGTCCTTAAAAATGTCAGTGGAATCAGTACTTACATAATTTATTTAAGAGCTGATTCCACAGAAACCTGAAACAGCTCCATGTTAACTTTTGGATGTGACTGAAGAATATTTTCATCTTTTGACTTCACAATACTTATTCACATGGTCATTCATTAAGTCAACAAATATTTAGCAATATCATAGGAAAGATAGGCAAAAATGTCTGCCCAGCTCAGTGCCGGTGGCTCACGCCTGTAATCCTAGCTACGCAGGAGGCTGAGATCTGAGGATCATGGTTCAAAGCCAGCCTGGTCAGAAAAGTCTGTGAGACTCTTACCTACAATTAACTACCAGAAAACCAGAAGTGGCTCAAGTGGAAGAGTGCTCGCCTTGAGCTGAAGAGCTCAGGGACAGCGCCCAGGCCCAGAGTTCAAGCCTCATGACCAACCAAAAAAAGAAAAAAAACCCACAAAACTCTTCCCTTATGCCAAAGGGAGTTTACCACTTCAAGAGCCAAAGGGGAATTAAGCATGAGAAAGATGGCTTGATTGCTTCTTTTGTAGGCGAGAATTATTTATGTGAGATCTCTGAAAATATAACTAGGCCACATTTCTTCATAACTAGACAAGCCTGCATCCCCAAGGGTGTATGTACTGTCCAGGCCTTGCAAGAGAAGTAGATGTAGACAATGCCATTAAAGCCAATTGGGAACACACCCAGGACTGTTTTGGGACTAAGAGTATTGGGGATTTATAAAAAGCTAGAAGAGAAGAGTGAATGTCTACAGGAAAATTTGTCAACATAGTTATTTTAACTGTCATTGATATTTCAGTGAAAATAATGGTCAAAAGGACATTAGCACTGGACTGAATTGGCTGCAAATAAGGCAAACTCTAGGCTGCCTAAAATTCCTACAGCAGAATTACTTTCCTCAGTTTATTTTTCAGTTTATTTTGTCATACCTCTTTGTTGTGGGCAGTAGATAGGAAGAAGAAATATACATAGGAGAGGGAAAGTAGGAGAGGGAAGGGAAAATAGGAGGAAATGGCGAGGAGGAACAATGTTTGCCAAGAAATGTACTCTTTACCTTACTTATGTATATATAACTCCTCTGTAAATCACCTTTATAATAAATTAAACTTAAATTAAAAGAAGGAAATATAAATAGAATAGGAATATGGTATTGTTATCATATCAGCATCATCATCATTTTATGTATTTTTGTGTGGTACTTTAGGTAGTGTTCTCAATTTGATGAACCAGAAGAAAGAGAGCTACATTAGTTCCTTTCCACTAACTTGATATAATTGTGGGGATAAACCAAGAAAGAAAAACATTTTTTCCTCTAAGGCAGTTTCTCATGTCTTTGCCTTGGGTCAGCCTCAGATTGTGAAGGGTCAGAGAGCTTATCCAACCTTCATGCTGATAAGTAAAAATATATTTCATGGATTCTCACCTCTAAGTTAGAGATACGGTATAATTTATTACTCATTAGTAGCCAGGGTCATTATTTTTGCATTCTTTTTTCTGAGCCCCAATTTCCATGGAGTGATGTTTAGAGGGACAGATGATAAGTGAACATGTCGTAGGTAGCATGTAAGAAAGGACACCTGAGCTCAGGGAGCCATGATCTGGACAGTTTAAAAGTGCTTGCCCTTTGTTCCAGGGTGACACCATCTCTATATTGTAAAATCAATGGAAAATTGTCTTCCAACAGAGAAGACATTCAGTACTTGCACTAGATGAAATTGAAAGCATGGGACTAGAATTCACATTCAATTTTGTTTAGAGAAAATAAGAAGTAGGAGATATATCTTTAAAACACAATCTGTGGAATAGGTTTTTATAACTACTACATGCTTTATATAATCTACCTTACTTTAAAGCATGGATTTTAGAATCAGACAGAGCTGAGTTCAAGCCCTAGTCACCACTTCCTGTGCCACTCATTTTATCCTTAGCTTTAGCATTTTTTCACCTGTAAAATGAGAAGAATTGCTACCCCAAAGATCTTCTGTGTTATCAGTGAAGTGGTGCCTGGAAAGAGGTTAGTACATTGCCTGGTATAGAGTAGTTGCCAAATAGTGGAAACTGTTTACATATATTAAGAATAAATCTATGTGGGAAGCTGGACAACTGAAGGAAGGAAAAGAAAGAAGGCTTACTTTTTCAAGTCTGCTTTTGTTTTTTGAGGTTCTCACTTTTTTTCAGTTAGAAAGTTTTTTTTTTTTGGGCTAAGTTAGTAGGAAAAAGCCTTTTACATTTTCCACATCTGTATCCATTATGCATTACGTTGAGTTGATAAACCATATAGATATATTGTTCCTTTACAGTGATTATCAAGGCCAAGAACTAGAAAGACTGAAAACCCACACCGACACAAAAGCAAATGATTAGAACAATGGTCCTAGGCTACACGCCAGCTAGGGAAGTCCAAAGACTGGGCCTAGAAGAAGAGCATGAATTGATTACCAGTTTGCTACAGATATACACTTGGCCAAGGGTAGCTAAGAGGGAGGAAGGAGGCAGGCAGCTGGAGACTTCTCCTTGGGACGCTGACTTCTCACTGGGAATAGTTTGATCATTAAAATTAAATATTATTTTCCATGTGTTCCATGATATTAAAAAGCTGGAGAGCACTGATTGAAGGGTTGAGCATTTTAAGTCTCCGTGGGGAGGATTGGGAATAGAGGGAGGAAGTGATAAAGTATCATTAAACAGATTATATTGAACTTAAGATTTGTCATGGCCAAAGCATGGACAAGATCAGCAAACTTGAAGATTCCAGGAAGACCATTTATTTGCCACAGAGTTGCCTGGTTAGAATGGTGATACTTGGCATTGGGCATTGTGGAAGGTCATATGTATTATGGAGTTTGAAGGTAGAAATTCTAGCTGGTGAGTTTGGGGACTCTAACTTCTCTCTAGGACAGACTGTGCCACAGGGTTACAAAGCTAAACCTTGTTTATCTGGGAAATAGGGTGTCAATGCCAGGGTGGGTCTAGAAACCATAATATAGTATTACCAAGTGCCAGGATAGTGCCTAAGGCCCTCATGTTTTCCTAAGTTAGGGAAGGTGTGAATGTCTGGGACATGGCCAGATTTTAAAGCACAAGCTTAAGGGGATTTAGGCTTGAATGTTAAGTGAGAAGCCAGGCCTGGAGCCAAGAAGACTGCAAAACCCACCTTTTAGTCTAAGCACTGTAGCTGAGCTTGTCCAGTCTAGAGTCTATTAGCCAACTGTCCTCCGTATCACAGGATGTCTGTGAACTTCTGTTGGTGGATGATAGCTTTGTTCCTCACTCAAATTCAAAAACACTTTACATTTGTTTTGCCACATTAGAACACAGGACAATTTTTTTTTAAATTGAGTGGGTTAAGTAATAAGCTCAGATGATAATGTTCAGTCCTCTTAGCAGCATTTGAGTCATTTATTAATGCAAGGACATTAATCTGTTCTATTATAAATACAAGATAATTATTTCCCAGATGATGTGTGAAGCTCTTTCTAAATTTCTTTTCTTTATTTAGTCCAACAGAAGAACTAACATATGGTGCTTTGGCTATGGATACATGTGGATGAGGTCAGTTTTGAATAAAGCAGACTGATTGATAAGTGGGTGTGGTTTTGAGAACCAGCCAATAAAGACATTCAAGACTTCAATGACTGGGACTAGGGGTTGGGAGCATGAGGATAAATGCAGTAGGAACTGTGAGCTCTTCTCCCATGAGATTTCTTTTCCTTTTTTTTTCCTTTTCCAGTTGTGGGACTTGAACTCTGGGCCTGGGCTGTCCATCAGCTCTTCAGCTCAAGGCTAGTGCTCTACTACTTGAGCCACAGCACCAATTCTGGTTTTCGGAGTGGTCATTGGAGATAAGAGTCTCATGGACTTTTCTGCCTGGGCTGGCTTTGAACTGTGATCCTCAGATCTCAGCCTCCTGAGTAGCTAGGATTAGAGGCCAGTGCCCGGCCCCCCACGAGATTTCTAATGTAGCAGAAGAAGGAGGTTGAGCTACAGAAATCATTTGGGGAAGGTAAGAACTTGGACACCCATGGAGGTGAGACCATTCCTGTGGCAGTGTTGGCAGTGCCCATTGCCCGGCAGAGGCAGGTAGACGCACCCAGAACAAGGCTCCACCTTGGAGTTTAGCTTAACTTGGAGGTGGGTTTTGTAGAACAAAGATGAGCTGAATCCAAGGCAAGCTAGGAGATTATAAAAGTGATTTGGAGCTTCATTCTTTTTCTTTGCTTTCCTTTTGCTTTTAGATAGAGGATCTCTTTAGCTCACATTGGCCTTAAACTCACAATCTTCCTGCCTCAGCCTCCTAAGTGTTTGATAGGATTTCAGGTGAGCAGCACCAAGTCCAGTAAGCCTCATGTTTTAGAGAAAACAACAGAAATAACAATATGAAGGCAAATTTTTCGTGAATCAAGCTCTAATTTGAGGAAGGAAGCTAGAATGATAGATCTTGCACCCATGCTAAGAAGTTGAAACATTTCTTATTCTTTAAAGTTCTTACATTTTATTATTGATTCAAAGTTCTTTCCGCGCCCCCTCCCCCCCCCCCATCCACAGTGATAATATTTGTATGTTCTAGGAAGAGAAACGGATCTCAGTAGATTGGGGGCTGGTCATCTATTACTAACAGAAAGTCCCTTATGAAGTGTTCAGCTCTTGGGTAAACATTGGTCCTTTCTCTGTCACATCCCCAAGTTCTGTCTCACACCTTTGTGTATTGCTGAAAGTTTGTGAGAGAATAATAAGAGAAAAGGGACCTACATCTCACTCTGGTGAAGAGAACCAAGGCGGAGAGATACCATGAAAGTAAAATATCCCACCCTGAATAGTTTTCTTTGGCATATTTGTGAGTTGTTCATTCAGAGAAATTACAGACTTCTGTAGAGATAAGAATGGCCCTGAAAAACTGTCCTTCTGTAAAAAGGAATCTATGTTAGCAAAGTGAAGTAGCAAAGGCAGACAAGCTTCTTTGATCTCTTCCATGCTTCTGCCTAAAAAGGATCTTTGCACAGGAAGCAGAGATTGGTGGTTTGACACTTGACCAATACTGAGATTATTGCAGGTGAGTGTCACCTGGGAAATTGTTTACTGAACATCATATCCTCTCCCAACCATTCATAACCTTTGCTGACTCTCTTCTGCTCAGAGTCTCAACCCCCTCTCCCTTTAAGCTCTCTCTATGGCTCACCTATTTTCCTCCACTGAGTCTTATTCACTCAGTGCTTTAGGCATGTAACGTTTGTATGGTTTTTGAAACAGAGGGAAAAACTAAATAAATCTTCTATTGTTCTTGCTTTTAGTTCACTTTTTGCAACAATGAGATGTACAAGATGCTATGTTGATAAACGAACTTTACAATTTAGGTGGGGGGAGTGTAGTTGAGGTGGTGAGAGAGAAGGAATGGTAGGGGAAAAACAAGGGAGGAGGCAACAATGCTTGATAAGAAATGTACTCATTACCTTGCTCATGTAACTGTAACCCCTCTGTACAGTATTTTCATAATAAAAAAACTTAATTAAAAAATAAAAAACCTATTTTAGAGGTCAAATTGCTAAGCAATATATTATTAAATTTCCATTAGCTTTGCTGTAAATAACACCTCTGACCTATGGGTTGGATGGTAAATATTGCCTAAGTTGTTTTCAGGAATAGAGGCTGCTTTTGTCTATCTCAAATAGATTGAAACCACTGACCCTTCACTTGGCCCTGTTTAAATGTCCAATCTGTGACTTTTTAACATCAGAGGACCAACACTTTGGCTTGGAGCATGCTAACAGTGCTATTTACTGAATGTGTGCTTTATGAAGAGCTGTTGTTTGATTATGCATGCAAAGACCATTGATTATTCCAGGTTTCCTTATCCCTGATTATCTCCCCCTATACTGGAGATCACCTGTTTCTTCATCCCATAAATGTGTCTGGGCTCTATCCTTGGGGAGGTGGAGTTGCGCTCTCCTGGTCTCCATGTTTGTCTGCCTTCCCCTTTACAAAACTCCTCATTTCACTGACTGGCATGCTGTGTGGTAGGCAAAACAGGTCTGGTTTAGGAACATTCTTTTCTCTGTTTTCTATCTACGGTCAGTTTGTTTTTTTTTTTATGGATTTAAGTTAGTGTGCCTTCAGAGGGAAAAGAACATATTTAAAGTATCCCTATAATATGAAATAGACATAGAAAGAACCTAAAGAAATCAGGTGGGGCAGATTTCTCCAGAGTCCTGCGCTATGGGAGTGACACTAATTCATGTGTGAGCTTGTTTTTTGAGCTGTATCTGAGAGTTGTCTCATCACGCTTATTCCAGTGTGCCAGGAAGTTGCACAGGGATGTCCAGGGAGCTGGCATGGAGGTCATAAAGGTATTTTCTTTCTGGGACATCTAGGAAGAGGTGATGGGTTCTACAGAGAAGGTATCCAACTCTAAAAATCTCCATAGTAGATGATGTTATGCAAAATGAATCCCAAGATAGAGACACAGTGGTTTTTTTTCTTTCTTGCTATTGTTTTTAATGTATTTGTAATCTACTATGTGATTATTTTTTGTTTCTTTGGTATGTTCTTCCCCCACGGTATAACCCGTTTTCACTATATTTGATTCTGATGCCCTGCATCTTTTTTTTTTTTTGTCGGTCATGGGGCTTGAACTCTGGGCCTGGGCGCTGTCCCTTAGCTCTTCAGCTCAAGGCTAGCGCCCTACCACTTGAGCCACAGTGCCACTTGCAGTTTTCTGGTGGTTTATTGGAGATAAAAGTCTCACAGACTTTGCTGCCTTGGCTGGCTTTGAACTGTGATCCTCAGAGCTCAGCCTCCTGAGTAGCTGGGATTACAGGCATGAGCCACCAGCGCCCAGCTGCCCTGCATCTTGTATATACATTTTCCTAATTTGGGGAAGTGAAGGGAAATAACAAAATGCTGAAATAAGGATACAGGTTGATCCATTATAACAATGGAATGTACAAGACACTATGTTGAAAATGAAGTTTACAACCTTAGCGGGAGGGTGGGAGGAGGTGGGATGAGTTGGGGAGGTGGGGAGGGAAAGGATCATAGGGGAAAAACAAAGGAGGAGGTGACAATGCTCATAGGAAATGACTCATTACCTTACTCATGTAACTGTAACCCCTCTGTACAGTATACAATAAAAAATATATATATAAAGAAAAAACTCTCCATAGTGTTAAGAGTTAGCATGGAAGAGCAGGAAGACTGTAGGGACATGTAGTTTGCATGGAGGGGAGAGGACGTCTTATGTGGGTAATGAATACCTTTGTGTACCTTTGTATACCTTTGTAGCAAACTTCATGCCCTCCCTGCCAAGTAACAATCAGGGATGCATGCAGTATCACACAAAAGTGGCAGTAGGAGCCACTGAAGAGATCTGACTTCAGTTTGATTTTAGAGGTACAAACACTCCGCAGTCTAAAGATGATCTTGTGCTGTGCAGGGTTTCCCTAACTGCTGGCAGGTGGGAACGTTGGAGGGGAACAGCATAAACATATAGTAAGATGATTTTCATACCTGGATATGATGAGCTTTGATAGTATTCCCTCTTCCCTTGCTTTCTCTTGCCCTGCACACCTCCGCTAGCCTCCTGCTTGTACCCAAATAGTTTCCCTTCTAATTTCATGTCTTAGAAAAAAATTAGATTTTGCATATGAGAGAAAACGTATGACATTTGTCTTTCTGAGTTTGGCTTATTTTGTTCAACATGATGACCTCCATTTTTCTTCATATGATATGATTTCATTAATCTTCATGGTGAATAATTTTTCATTGGTTATGTTTATACCACATTTTGTTTATTGATTCAACTGTGTTAGGAGCCTCATTGATTCTATACTTGGTTATGGTGAGTAGTGTCAAGATAAGATATTTGCTTAGGTATCTATATTACTTGCTGACTTTGATTCATTCCAGAGTATATAATTGTTACCTGTGCTGAAATTATTTAAATAAAAGCTGGGTGCTGGTAGCTCACACTTGTGATCTTAGCCACTCAGATGGCTGATATCTGAGGATTGGAGTACAAAGCCAAACAGGGCAGGAATGTCCTTGAGACTCTTAGCTCCAATTACCACCAAAAAGCTAGAAGTAGAGATATGGCTTAAGTGGTAGAACATTATTAGCCTTGAGCAATATAGCTAAGGGACAGTGCCTAGGCCCTGAATTCAAGCCAGAACTGTCATACAGAAAAAGAAATTATTTAAATGATACAAAACATGCTTTTGCTTTTAACCCAATTTCACAAGATGAACATAACTAATGTTAAATATAAGAAGCATGTTTTCTTTTGTTGTTACTAATAATTATCTTTGAGCCTAAATTGTTGTTCAAATCTTAAGAAGCTCACATTTGATTTGGGAGTAAAAGTGAGGCAAAGTGTCAGTGAATCCACTATTTTCAGGTAGGTGGTGGGTTGGACAATGTGAAACCAGTTGTAAAAGTGGCTCAAATAGGGAGAGATCAGCAGCACTGATAGATTTGTTGCAATGTGTTTAGGTAATTCTTCCCGAGTCTAGCAACCAATGACATGTATTTTAGATCGGACTCTGAAAGATTGGTGAAGATCTTCCTATTCAAGGGGTAGCCTCAGAACAGAAGCATTAGCAACCTGCAAGTTGTTACAAATGCACAATCTCAGAGCCCAGTGCAGACCTTGATAACATCACTATTATTCTATCCCAAGTCTTTGTGCTCTAAACAGTCAAGAAAGCTGTATTTTTTAGCTTATAGCCTAATTTCCATTTCCATCAACCCAGAGCCCATGTTTGAAAATGCATAAGCAGTTATTTCTATTATGATGATGACTATTATTACTATTACTATGATTTTATAGTGTATATTTTCTTTTAGGAGCTGAGAAGTCTTAAGAAATGTTATATCACTAATCCTTACAATATCACTGTGAAATAGGTAGGTGGCAAATATAAACAAGTATCAATATTATGCTAAATCACACTTAAGTATATGGTATAAAATCCTGAGTAATCTAATGCAAGCAATATCATTTTGCTTCTGGTAAAGTATTTTATGTTTATATTTTTTATAAATATCTATAAATCTGTAAAGAATAAGGCTTGGTGACCTATTACTTTTATTTTACTTTATCTCTGATAACATGTAAGTAAGTGATGTTTTCTTGGAGACTCTCTTTCTCCCTCCCCTCCCCCCCGCAGTGTGTGTGTGTGTGTGTGTGTGTGTGTGTGTGTGTGTGTGTGTGTGTATCTATCTGAAACAGATTTTATGAACATTCCTCAGTGATACCTCTCTTGCCTCATACACTGAACGAAAACACAGACACAGAATTACCAAACTGAATCAAAATAAAATGCTGGAATTGAAGCCATTTAGCTTCTAAATTGAGATATTTTTGGACTGAGACCAAGTCTTGTTTCTACCTGGTTAATTACTTATCACGTTAGCCTTTTCCAACTTTAAGTCATTTCCCCATCTAGCTCTATTATCTAAAAACATAAAAATTTTAGGATGTGTTGTTGAGACAAAGTTTTGTTAATATTACTTTTTACCATTTTAAAAATGGAGACATAAATAGATAGCGTCTCATGTTTGTAATCCTAGCAACTCAGGAGGCTGAGATCTGAGGATTGCGATTCAAAGCTAGTCTAGCAGAAATGTATCTCTAATCAACCAGCAAAAATCTTGAAAAGGAGATGTGAAACGAGTGGTAGAGTACCCGCATTGGGTGAAAAAGCCAAGTGAGAATACAAGGCCCCGAGTTTAAGCTCAAATACCAGCACACACAAAACAATTGAAATATAGCATTTGACAGCTTTATATGGAGTATAGTACGATAATTTGATACATGTATGTATGAAGATCAAAATCAGGATAGCAGGAATTTCCATCCTCTCAAATGTTAATCATTTCTGTGTTGGGAGCTTTTATATTCTTCAGGTTGTTTTGAAATATATTCTAGATTGTTATAATCAAAATTTACCCTACTGTACCATACAAAACAAGAATGAATTCCTTGTATCTAACTGTAAAACAACTGGCATACATTTTACTTAAGAAGTAATTTTATATTGCTATCATAAATGTTAAGACCAGCTACTTGTTAGTTGGTATAAAGTGAAGTAATACTCTACTAAAACAAACACCCTGAATCAAGTAATGTTATCAAATTTTATTCCTAAAACTTTAGGTCTGTTTTTCTCTTTCTTAAAAAGTGGGTTTAACAAGTACACCATACACACCAAACTGTCTGCCTTCTTGAGGCATTTATGAGAACTAAAAATTACTAAGGAATTTTTTTGGTATTTATTATCATCATCTCCTTATTACTGTAACTCAATGTTATTTAATGTATCTGTGTGTACTGCCCCAACTGAATTACCATTAGCTTATACAGTCTTGAACACTGATTCTCAGCTACAAGTGGAGAGGTCTACCCATACATTCTCCCATTTCTTCTCTTTTCTCTATTAAATACTTCTCCTTTGGGACCTTGTAAAACTTCTCCTATCTGCTGTGTCTTCTCTTCTCCCATCATCTGAACTTTTTCAGACTTCTTATGGGAGAATCCATTTTCAGAATTGGCTAGGCAATGAACTTTCTGAGAGCAACATAGCATCTTGATCTTTTCTGGATGTTGCTTTGCTAATAGTAGGTATTCAATAAGTAAATGTTGCTTATTTGAGACAAAAATTTCTTGACCTTGCTATAGATATGAGTGTCCATTTGCTAACTGTGGTTGTCTCTATAGTAGATTGGTAGCTCTGAGAGTTCTGGTTGATCTTGTCACTCATCTCAGTTTCATTACAGTAGAAATAGAAAGTGTTAGTAGCCTAGAGGTGAGAATAGTAAGTTGTAAATTGTTTCTGCTTTGGCCTGGTAGTTATGGTTTGTGCTATTTGTAACTGAACATTCTTAGTAAGCTCAGAGCATCTCTGTACAACTCAAAGAAGGTAAATGAAATCAAACTGAAACTTTGGGTTTGTATTTAATCTAGTAGCCTGATTTTCTTGAAGTCATAGAAATCCTTGCTGGGGGGAAGGCAAGGATTAGACCACTGGGCAGTTTTCATTATTCAAACCTATCAGATCATATTGTCTTCAGTGTGCAACATTTTTTCAGGCTCTCCTTACCATGATGATTGCTTTCCAATTTAGTCCTTCCTTTTGGGCTCTGTTTGCCAGGTTAATTAATTGCATTTGTCAAATATCTTGTTTCTAAGATTTGGATGCGATATTCCCCAACAGATCACCAAATTTACAAACAAGTTGTTATGCTGAAATATTAATATTTCATTTGGGTAAAATTGAAAGTGCCAAGATCATTATCTAAACACTAGTAACTCCTTATTTGGAATCATGTTTCCTATCTGAAATCTTCTTTGTGTATAGTTATGCTACACATAAGCTATACTTGATGCCTGTAAGGAGTTTCTTTGGGAATATATTCTTTTTACGGAGGTCTTGATTTCATCGGGGAAGCTTTTTTTCTTTCTTTTTTTTTTTAAACCAGTAGAGTACATTTTAAAGAACAGCAAAAATTATTGTGAAAGATTGGAGCTCACATAGGAGCTAGAGAAGTCAAATCTAAGCAAGCAAATGCACATTCTTTCTCCTTATTTCTGGTTAGAGTTGTGGAGATTGAATTTGCATGGCCTTTCTAAAATTGCCTGTATCTGTAGGAATGCTGAAGGGTTAATCCATTTCATTTACTTAAATATTCCAAGCCACGATGAAAACATTTTTGCACCTAAGAGGAAAGATTGTGGGTGAAAAACTGAAGATACATGATTTATCACTCCCCTCACAAATAAAATTTATTCATTGCATCCACCAGCCATCACACAGATGGTCAGAAAATTGGCTTTGTGTAGGGATGTGGATTCAGGCATGAATATTAATATGAGACAGATGTAAACGCATATTAATATGCATTTGCTTTGCATGGACTGACATTACAATATTTTCATTAAAGAAACTGCATTTGAAAAGAAAGTATAGGTCACCTTTTACAAAGCATAAAATTGTATATAGCAGAATGTATTTGTAGGCTGTGGAAAACTGCTGTTGCTAAGAAATGAAAATAATGTTGAATCTGGGGCTGGATGTTTGCAACATGACAATGGACAATGGTGTCGGGCTGATTTTTGCCCCTCTGGATGATAATTAGGCTATATTTTTGAACTTTAGCCATAGTGTGTACAAGCCGCTATTTAGACATTTGAGGCAGCAATGCCTTGTTTGGATAGAACTCACAGACAAGTGTAAATTATGATTTGGAGGAAAACTAAACTAGAAAGATCCATTCACATCTAAGACACAAATTTTCAGTGTGAGGTTGCTGTAATGGCTGTGATTCACAAAATAAAAACTCTAAGGATTTTTGCAGGCATGGTACTTGGGGAATGATTTTTTTTTTTGGGTGCGGGACAGCGTTTACGCTGACATCAGCGCCTGCATCTGTGCTCCGTTAGTATCTGCTTATGGTAGCATCATGCTTCCTTCCCAAGTGGAAGGAGAACGTGATATTGTAAAATGCTATTCACATGCTTGCTGCTTTGTACTCACAAACCATTCACAGGATGTTTTGCCACTGAAATATTGCTTACTGGAAAGAACAGCAGCTTTCTTCTGCTTGTGAATCCCTTTAAAACTGCTGTGTTGGCTCTTCAGACAAACATGATTACATCCTAGCACATGAAAGTGCAAGTTAATAATTATAAATAATCTGTTATTGATTATTCACTTCAGTGACTTCACTAATCCTTACAAAACCTCCAGGAGGCTTCTGAATTCCATTCTCCAGCCTGATTTTCCCCTTGGACTTCTTCATGCCTTTCCAGCTGCCCATTGAACAAATCCATCTGGAGGTCCAGTTACGTGTCTAAAAGCAGGGCTGGCATTCCCATCCCCCCACTTGAATGGTCTTAAACAGCGACCATGTGCGCCAGAGCCAGCAAGCTTTGGTGTTCGTGTTCGTGTCCAAATTCTGGCTCAACTTCTAAGTGACCATATGATCCTAGCAAATATTTTTCAATTTTCTCTTCTTCAGTGCTGAAGATGGAACCTATGGTCTGGTGCATGCTAGACAAGCACTGTAGTATTAAGCTATATTCCTAGCTCTTGGAGTTTTGAGAGAGAGTCATAGATTTGAACTTGCTATGAAGCCTAGGCTGGCTTCAAACTCATGATCCACATTTCTTTCCTCTCTAGAGTTCTGGGATTACAGGAATAAACAACCATACCTAGTTTTATAATTTCACTTTTCTGAGCACCAAGTTCTCATAAGGCAAACAAGAGACTATCTATATCCATGTCTATAGATAGATCTATCTCTCTATCTAGTCTTTATCTCTCTATCTCCAGTTTTTGTCATAATCTGTGCCAGTTTTTGCAGCAATCTTTATACGAATGGTATATTAACTATGAAAACCTTGGAAATATGCTCTGTGTTTGGTAGTTTTTCAGACTTATGATCATAATTTTCTATATTTTTTACTTGTCCTGTAGTTTTTTGAATCTCTTTCCCTACCGAGTTATTGCTTATGTCTACGTCATTAACTTTTTCTACTTTTGTTCTTAGGTGGCCTTTATTAACATCTTCTGGCCTTTTATGATATAATGGTTTGTATAACTGTTTTCTCTACATCCTTATCTAAACCCTGGCGCAGATTGACTCTCCCCAACCACAGGGTTCTGGTCAGGATTCTCCTTTGTTCAGAATGTCTGAGGGTATGACATTATGTGTTATGGGAAATTCCAACTCTTAGTTGGCAGAGTCTTATTTGTTGAACCAGTGATCTCTTCCTTTTGACTGGTGTCTATCTTAAGGCCAATTCCAGGTACACAGCCCTGTGGTCTTGACCACCTCTTCCTAAACCTGCTCTCAACTTCCTGCCTCAGCTCTTGCTGGATTGTTTATTTTGGCAATACTAGGCCATGTGCTTGCTAAACAGGTGCTTACCACTTGATCCATACTCTAGCACTTTTTTGTTGTCTTAGTGGTTCTGTGTGTCTCTGTGTGTTTATGTATATGCCAGCCCTAGTCCCTGTCCCTGAAATTTTTCACTCAAAGATTTCACTTTACTATTTGAGTCACTGTTCCACTTCCAGCATTTTTTGTGATTAATTGGAGATAAGAGTCTCATGGACTTTCTTGTCTAGGCTGGCTTTGAACTTTGATCCTCAGATCTCAGCCTCCTAAGTTGTTAGGATTATAGGCATGAGCCATTGCTGTCAGGCTTGTGTTAGTTACTTTTTGAATAGGATCTCATGTTTTTGCCTGGAGCTGGCCTTGGACTGTGATCCTTCTACCTAAGCATCCTGGATATCTGGGATTGCACACACCATCATACACCTGCCACATTGCCTGGATTCTTTTCTTTTTTTACTTTTCTTTCCTTTCCTTTTCTTTTTTCTTTCTTTTTTTTGGGTCTGGTCGTGGGGCCTGAACTCTGGGCCTGGGCGCTGTCCCTCAGCTCTTCAGCTCAAGGCTAGCACTCTACCACTTGAGCCACAGCGCCACTTTCGGCTTTTTTTCTTTTTGCTTATGTGGTGCTGAGGGATTGAACCCAGGGCCTCATCATGCAAGGCAAGTGCTCTACCATTGAGCCACCTTCCCAGCCCTGCCTGGATTCTTTTTGAGAGAGTACCCATCTGTATTATCACCTGGTTGATTTGTATCCATTCAAATAACCCCTCATCCAGGAATTTGTTTCTTGTAAATATCCAAAGCATGTAACTTTAGTCCAATAAAAGTGTGATGAGTAATTCCATGTATCTACTTGACTGAGCCACAGGATGCCCAGCTATCTGCCGAAACATTATTTCTGGATGTGTTTGTGAGAATGTTTCTGGGAGAGATTAGTGTTTGAATTGGAAAACTGAATAGACTGTCCTCCTCAGTGGGTGAACACTATTGTAATCTGTTGAAGACCTGACTAGATCCAAACTATATGGGAAGATTGTCATCTCTCTTCCTTCCTAACTTCTTGAACAGTTTTCTTCTGCCTCTAGACTAGAACTTGTACCATTAGCCCTCTGGTGCAGAGGACTTCCAAGTTGGAAGTAATTCACCAGGTTTTCTGGGTCTCCAATCTCACAGATGGCAGCACAGTGGATTTCTCAAATCTCTTTACACACTGGAGTCAATTCTTGATAATAAATGTATTTTTCCCCTCTCTCTCCTATTGTTTGTTTCTCTGGAGAATCCTGACTAGTATAACATGTTTGCTGAAAGATTTGACAAACATTTTGTAGCACTCTAATTCATTCAACCCATATTTCAACTCTACCATGCATAAATTTTACAGATGAGGAAACAGAGCCTCGGGAGAGTTAGGTAACCCCCTTGGTCACACAGCTGTTTAGGTCACAGGTCCAAGATCCAATCCAGGCACTCCAGCTACAGAACTGACTATTATACACATGTGTATAATATGTGTTCTATGCCATCTTTCTTCCCAACTTTAGTACTTTTTAAATATTTCATTTGTCTTCTCACCAAGCTTGTTCTATTAGTGCTATTAACATACCATCACAATCTTCTACCAAGCTATCCATTAAAAGATAATAATAGTAAAATATCATTTGGCTGGATTATAGAATCCTTTAACCCTTCTTTGTCATGTTTGGGCCAGAAGATAAAATCTAATATTTATCTGAAAAAGGATTCTGGATGAGCTATGTGACAGTTGAGTATGTATGTGTATGCATGGTAAAATGTATATAGAAGGCATTTATAATATAAATATATATGAACTAGGTATTTCATCAAGTATTTGTTTGCTGTATTTCATTTCAGGACTGATATAATGAGATACTGCTACTCTGATGCTATAATTCTTCTATGTCCTAGGTATATGGGCCCTGCACTGAAGATTTTCATCAAGTTGGTATAACTTTCATCAAGCAGACCAATTACATTCTCATGCCAGTAGGCAGCCAGTAGTTCATGGGTAGAAAACAAGCCTGCTTTTCTTATGGCCTTATTTCTAATGTCAAGCATAATAATTGGAATCTGGCTAATAAACAAATGCCCAAAGAACTATACTATGTCCTCACATTGTTCTAAGTACTCTTAATAATAAGTTATTTATATGTTAATGTATTCCTTCATGTTTGTTATGATCACCCTTGGTGTGATTCCTAAAGCTGCAATACAGAGTTTCCCATCTAGTCACTTACAAAGGAACAAAGGAATGAATCTTTATTTCCCACTTGAGGGCAGCTGAGCATCACAGCAAATAGGGCCTACGGTGATTATAGAACACGTTTGATAGGTCCCCAGACCCTACTTTTTTCCACTCATGCAGGCAGCCAAGGTTTTAAAAGCAGAGGTTTCTAGTCAGGGCACACACACCTTCACAAGATTTGTGGATGGGCTTTGGGGTCCATAACATGCTAATGTTGTGTATGAAAGTAGATATGGATTTGGTAGAGGCCCCATAAAAAAATCTTTAAAGTTATTTATTTTTATTACATTAAGTAATTGTACAAAGAGGTTACAGTTCTAAGAATTAAAGAAAATTCTTATTTTATTCTTTGTCTTTTTGTCTTTTACATGATAAAAATGATGTGTTTATTACAAAAAGTTAAACCATATGGAAGAATAGCAAGTAAAAAATTTAGTAGCTGAGAAGTGTATCAAGTAAAATTTTAGAATTCTTTTTTCTCTATTTCTAATTTTTGCATCCTTAATCCCATCCCCATAAAGGGATTATGCTACAATTTTATTAGGCAACTGACCTTAATAAGTATGATTATTTTGGGATAATTACAGAAAATGCAGATAAAAGTGCAAGAAGATTTCATGTTTTTCCCAAATGATAGTACAATATCAAACTTGGAAAACAGATAGTATTACCATTCACAGAGCTTCTTGAGATCTTACCAGCTTCTCTCTTTCTCTCTCTCTCTCTCTCTCTCTCCTCTCTGTATTATAGGTACATTTGTGTAACTACCACACTAATCAAGGTACACAACATGGGTTACCATAACAACACAAGCCCTTCCTTTTATAGCCACATCTACTTTTCTCCCTGCTATCTATAATCCCTGACAACTACTACTCTGGTCTTCATCCCTATAATTTTGTTATTTCAAGAAGGTTATATAAATGGAATCATTTGATTCCTAGTCTTTTGAGTTTTGCTTCCCTCCACCCCCACTCAGCCTAAGTCCCTTGAGATTCATCCAAGTTGCTGAGTAGATCAATAGTTCACTCTGTTTTTGTTCTCCTTTATTTCATTGTTTGCTTAGCCACTTATCTACTGGTAGGACACAGGTTATTTCCAGTTTGGGGCTTATTGTTCAATATAAATATAAATATTAGTTTATAGGTTTGGGGGATAAATGCTCAACAATGAACTTTCTGGGTTAGATATAGGTATATGTAGCTTTACAAGTTGCTGTGAAGGTATTTTGGTATCTCTAAGCTTTTACAGCTTATTAAAGAGGATTGTGACCCTAGGAAAGTTGAACCAAATTGACGTGACCCAAATCTAGCCTGAACCTAGTGGATGCTTGTGTGAAAATGTTATATGAAGAAATTGATCTTTTCTCATTCTTTCTACTGTTACTATTAGCATTTTACACTAAAGCATATCTTTTTTTTTTTTTTTTTTGTCAGACATGGGGCTTGAATTCTGGGCATGAACACTGTCCATCTGCTCTTCAGCTCAAGGCTAGTGCTCTACCACTGGAGCCACTGTACCATTTCTGTTTTTTTTGAGTGGTTTATTGGAGATAAGAGTCTCACAGACTTTCCTGCCCGACTGGCTTTGAACCATGATCCTCAGATCTCAGCCTCCTGAGTAGTTAGGATTACAGGCATGAGCCAACAGTATCCGGTCTAAAGCATGTCTTTATTCATTTCAATTCTGGTCTTAGGATTCTCCTGAATCTTGTTCATCTTCAATCTTCTTAACATTGATTATCTGTAAAAGAAATAAGAAATCAGCTGCAATTTAAGGATTTTGACTGGATTTGCCAAATGTTCTTATTTATGTACATTGCTGACTATCGTTTGTCAGTGTCCAATTTTGATATTTCTGTGTGTGTGTCTGAGCTGACCCTGAGATTTTTTTTTGCTCAAACTAGTGCTCTACCACTTGAGCCATGGCCCTACTTCCAGTTTTTTTTTTTTGTTGGATAATTTGAGCTAAGAGTCTCACCGACTTTCCTGCCTAAGCTAGCTTCAATCAGCCATCCTCAGGTATCAGCTAGGATTACAGGTGTGAGATACCAGTGCCTGACAAATTCTGCCTTCGAGTTATGTTCTTTTATTTTCTCTTGTGTTATATATTCCCAATGTCCTTAAAGAACAGTCCTTTGAAACCCAGTTCTATCGCTTCTTTTGCTGCATGGGAAAATTGGAAAGAAAACAGCTTTGCTTAAGTTGGTGGTGAGACAAAATTTCTAGGCCAGAGGTAAATGATGATAAAAATTGATTAAAAGCAGAATGATAAAGGTTTATAATTTAAGATAAGGCACTTCTGGTTCTTCATTACATTATTTAAAGTGTAAATATACACATACAAAACTAGTTATAAATAGAAACACAAGCAAATTCCACCAGTGTGAGCCTAAAAGAGTAACCAATATGTTTTTCCTGAATATTTCCAAATTTCCTATTTGACTTAATAATTTTCCAGCTTCAAAGTCAGTTTGGTTCCACTTGACCCTGGGATCCAGCATACCTGATGAGTCATCATCAGAGACAGACAATTTGTGGGCTGGAGTGTACATTCCGTTTGGTGCCCCCGACTTACCCGATAACTTCATCTTCACAGCTCTGACTGTAACTTGTCTACAAGTCCTCAACATCTACATTCTCTTTGCTTGGTCTTAGCTGACCAAGAGTCAAATGATTGTGAGGAAACAGCAGAAAGCGTCTTTGTATTTTTCTTAGTTTTTCCTTCTGTCTTCTCAGCTAGCAGTTTTCAAAAGCTAATTCAGTGCTAAGCACTGGGAAGAACATTTTGCATGCATTCTTACAATTAATATTTCTATCACCCTTGTTCTCTAGCCTATGGCTGTCTTTCCCGAAGCTTTCCATTTCTCTAAAGCATGTTGATTAGTATTCATATCACACTGGATACTCAAGGCCAGTGAGTTATTCTCTGGTAAAGTGAGCTCTCCTGCTTCTCCAGCCGAGGTTCATTTGGTTTGTATTCACACCTGTGTTTCAGATGTGTTTGTTTTTGTGCGTATATAAGTTCATTTAATATTGCATAAAATGATGATATATGGATAGGAAAGCAAGAAGACTTACTTGGTGAGAATTAGGATAAATGTTCAGAAAGTACTGATAAGAAAAGTCACTAAAGATTGCCTTAAATTTAGTGTGGATAAACATGTCTTTTATTTTGGTGGGTGGGTTGAGACCATACTGTGTTGCCCAAGTTGGTCTCAGATTCCTTGGCTCAAGTGTTCTTTCTACCTCAGCCTTCTAAGACCTAGGGTTGTAGTCTTGTTCTTCTTTAAAGGAAGTAAAACAGCAGATTGTAGAAATGTTATGACTATGGTTTATACAAGAAAGATGATGCTGAAACTGTAATGAGATTTTTTTTGGTGGATGCTCAGGATTAAACTCACAGTCTCAAGTGTGCTAAGTGCACTGGCTACACCTCAGCCTCTAGGAGATTTCCTTAAAAAATGAACAAACAAAACTTGGTGAACGTTCATTTATGTGGTTTATAGTACTGAAAATTAAGATATGTTTATATCATTTTGGGGGAGTCCTCTTTTAAGTGTTTATAAAACACTGAATTATGCAGGTAGATATCCTGCAGTGCTAGAATTGCATTTTAAAGATAAGGAAAGTTAGAGCTTAGAGGTTGTGTAACTCTTCTTCTCAGAGGATGCCCTGATTTGCTATGAGATACTCAAAACTAAGAGTGACGGGACATCCATAAGTGTTGGGAAGTTGCTCGATCCTTTATCAATCTGTGAACTTTAAAAAATGCTAACTTATAATACATACATTGGTGTTTAGAAGCATTTCTCATGGTGATAATAAATCTAGCACATTATTACATTATACTAACAGGGATATTCAGTGAAAGAAAACAAGATGTGATATAAATCTGATTTGGGGAAGAATTATATAACTAAGAGAGAATTTTATACAAGTTATACATTGGATATGTGTGTGTGTTTTAGATTTATAATCATCATTGAATATAAATATCTGCAAATATAATAGACTAAAGGGTTTGGACCAAATGTGAGTTGCTTTTATATCTGAATTGTGAAAAAATGAGATTATTTGTTTTTTCTTTCTTTAAAATTTTTTCTCTCTTGCACTTTTCAAAAATTTTAAATAATCATTTGAAATGTCCTAAAAAGCTTTATAGTTTTCCTTTTCTCTACTATATAAAACACGCTGGGTAGACTATTGTAATCTTAATAATGGTGGCATAAAGTCAAGGGAAGAGAAGGCATCTTCTACAGTATTCCCTTTGTCTGGCCTTTTGGACAAATTGCTTTAAAAATCAGGCTTCTATTCTGATCTGTTTCGTTGTGATACCTGGCAGTTCATCTCCTATGTTTCTCTCCTGGGTCTCCCACTACCTTATCAGCCCCACATCCTGAAGAATTGAATGCAGTATAAGTTGATTTAACAGAGCTTCTGTCACCCCAGATCTCTATTATGTGCAAGATTATAGGAAGTCTCCTGTCTTGTGACCTGGAATGGCCCAGCTAGAATGAATAATTCACCATCTAGTCTTCTCCAGTCACCTATTTATCCCTTACCTTTTAAAAATTGGAGCTTTCTAACAAATGAAAAAAAACCCATGGGTAAACAAGTTTCAGATTTCATTTCTTATACACCTTCAGTAGATTTCTGAGCTATATAAATGTGCAAATGAAAGCTTTTGCCCCTTATCCACTTGACTTTTTCCATGCAATTCATTTAGGTATGTCTCCATTTTTTCCTTTTGATGTAACAATTGCTGGTGTGAGGAGGAATTGTAATATGTTTTGTTTGGAATCTAGCTGACTGAGGTATGCCAGAGGAATGTAATGATTTGGGTTCATGTGTATGTGTGTGTTTTTTTTTGGGGGGGGGAGTTGTTTTGTGTAGATGAATTAAAAAAATCAGCATTAGTATAAAAAATTGGTACCAGTACATGGAGATTTTTGTTAGAAACAAAGTCTTTTTTTTTTTTTTTTGCCGGTCCTGGGGCTTGAACTCTGGGCTTGGGTGCTGTCCTTGCGTTCTTCAGCTCAAGGCGAGTGCTCTACCGCTTGAGCCACAGCACCACTTCCAAGAAGCAAAGTCTTAAGCTGTAGTTTTCTACAGGAACCTGGTAATAATTTATTAAACTTTAACAATTTAAGGAATCAATGATGGTAGGGGGCCTCTGTGTGAAAAAGCAAAAAAAAAAAAAAAAATCTCAGTGAGGTTTAGAGCAATTTTCTTCCTTTTAATCGAGCTCAGAGTGTTTCCAATAACCCATGCTTCACAGTTGGGAATTTTCTTGGAGTTCTCATAGATTGTAGGAAGAATGATAAAACAGCTGTTATCAGACTGTGTGAGGATCTATCTCTTACCTCATCACCATGGGAGGGTGAGGTACAGCTGCTACTTGATAAAGAAAGTAAGAGCTGGGTCAGTCTGCCCAGCCAGGGTAAATATAGACTGTAATTGCTCCAATGGGAGACACATGTACTCACCCAAAGAGATGTTCTCCGATTTCTCTGCTTGAGACCTTGGGAGGTAACACCAATGATGGCTGTGTTTGGGTAAACAGGACAGGCAGCAGGCAGCTGATTTCAAGGTCACAAAATGTTTATCTCTGCCTTTCTCTTCCAAATTTAACACACTTGTGCTATAAGAACAGTCCCAAGAGTTCAGTCTTACGGCCTTTTTTTTTTTTAAAAACTCAATTTACACTGCAAATTCACTTGCCTATCAAAATGCAGAAGTAAATGGAAAACACATGAAGACAAACCAAGTATCTTTCATTACAATGTTGTCCACAGGCAGAAAACTAGAATTCACTCAGATTATTTCTTAGGAATGCACCTAAGGATGCCTGCTTACATAACTCTGATGCACAGCGGCCTACCTCATTCTACTCTGGGTTTAGCAGATAGCCAAGGTTTCACCATAGTACAGAGTTTGAGCCCTTGCCATAACCAAACACCTACTGAATTTTGATAGATAAACAAATGATACAGTAGTATGATAAAAACGCAATGAAAAGAATTTCAAGAAATGAAAAAATGAAGTACTATCACTTTATCATTTTAATGATAAAAGTGAAATATGTTTAAAATAAGACTGTGAAAAATGAATGAAATAAAATACCTGAATTATAACATTATGATCTAATGATAATTCTTGTTAACATTTTGGTATATATTTTTTCCATACTGTTTTTATGCATAGGTAAATCACTCTCTACGTACATATACACATTATTTTATGATAATGGGAGAACTGTATTTATAGTATTTACTAATACACTATGCACACTTGAAAATACAACATGGTGATTATTTCAAAATATTAAATATTATGGCATCATTTAAAATAGCTATCCAGTACTCAGTTGTATAGATTTATTATTGTTAAGCTGTTTCTTTACAGATGGACATTTAATTTGTTAGTTTCCACTATTTTGCTATAATAACCAATTTTTATGTTTAATACCTTTGCAATACCTTTTTTACTGTAAAGATACTGTACACACTGGTTACAGTTGCATGAGTAAGATAATGTGTACATGTAGTATCGAACATTGTTACCCCCTCCTTTGTTTTTCCCCTACCATCCCTTCACTCCCTCCTCCCTGCCACTCTCCAAGTTGTAAAGTTCATTTTCAACATAGTGTCTTGTACATCTCATTGTTACAATGGGTCATCCTGTATCCTTATTTCAATGTTTTCTTATTTCCCTTCCCCTCCCCAAATTAGAAAAATGTATATACAAGACGCAGGGCATAAGAATCAAATACATTGACAACAGGGGTTATGCCAGGGGGGAAAACATACAAAACAAACAAAAAAAATCACATAGTACATTAAAAAGAATAGCGACAAAGAAACAAAACCTCTTGTGTCCCTGTCTTGGGGTTCATTTCTGCAATACCTTTTTATTTTATTTTATTTATTTGTTTTTGTCGTGGGGCCTGTTTTATGGGCCTGGGTGCTGTCCCTCAGTTCTTCAGCTCAAGGCTAGCGCTCTATCACTTGAGCCACAGTGCCACTTACAGCTTTTTCTGCTTATGTGGTGCTGAGGAATCGAACTCAGGGCCTCAAGCATGCAAGGCAAGCACTCTATCACTGAGCCACCTTCCCAGACCTGCAATACCTTTTTATATTTGGCAAATTATGTTAAGAAATAGAATTTCTGGACAAAATTTGATACCATAGCCAACTGTTACCTAAAAGTATCAAATCAATTTATTTTCCCACCAAATCTTGTATTAAAATCACTATTAATTCTCTGGAGCATTTGTGAACACTAAATTTTGTATTTTTGTAATCTATATTAATCTGTTAAAGTATTATTAATTCATGACTCATATTTGCATTTAGAGACTTGAGTAACTTTTACATGTATGTATACTATTTGTATTCTTACTCAGTTACTTGATTCTTCATAACCTTTGCTTATCTTTGTTCAATTGGAATGTTTTTTCTTATTTTTGTTTTTTTCTGTATTAAACTTTATTAATATTTCATGAATTCTCCTCTGTCTTTTTATAACTGTCTTTTTATAACCTTATTAATGATATTTTTGTTTAGACAGAAACTTTGAAAATGATATATAATCAAATTTATCTATTCCTTCCCTTAATGAACTTAGTATATTTCCTAGGCCAAGATTATAATAATTTAACTTACATATTCTTCTGTTACTTTTATTATTTATTTGTTTCTATGTGAATTTATAAGAATGTTGTATAGTGTACAGTATGACCTGGAACTAACTTTTACTTCTCAATGATTTCCCATGATCATTTACTGAATCTTCTATTGTTTCATTATTTGTTTTGAGATGCTTCACCAGATTATAAATTCTGATATATAATGAATCTATTGCTAAATTTAATTTTCTACAAGTCTAGCCACTAAATGTCATGCCATTTTATATTAACAGAATATATTGAATAATTATAAGACATATCATTCTGTATATTTAGCCATTACACTATATCATATCTCTATGAATATTATGAACATGATTTTAGGGGTTAGGGTACCTGTCATTTACAAAATATGCTATTACAGACATTTCCAGCTGTCTCTTAAATTACTCATGCATTGGTTTCTTTCTGTATAAAAGTAGAAAATAATACTTAGCTCATAAGTTATGGTGACAAGCAAAATAACCCAGGTAAAGCTCCTTAGGAGGGAGTAAAATATGGTATGCTCCATGATAATTGTTAGTGTGTTATGGAAATATATTTAAGCCCTGGTTCCACTTATGATTTTGTCTGCAACTTCATTGGCCAGGTTAACTATAGACATACTCAGGGAAAGTAGGTAATGATACACCATTATATGGTTGGCTGCCAAAGCTCATCATTTTAGGGCAGCAGTTCCTTGGTTTAGTCACCCTGCTTCAGGAATTTGTTCTCAGCTTTGTGATTTGGCTGGTCTGGAATTACTGTATATCTAGATTGCCTGGTTACTTCTACTAAATTTAAGTTCTGAGTGTTATTTGTCCCGAGAAGGTATACAACAACCCCAATTAAATAAGACTCTCTTTCAGGTCAAATGCCCTGTCTAGAACTTTCTTGGGCTGGAAATATTTATAAGCACAGCATAATCCCATCATACTCTCCATTGTTTTACATATATTAATTTCTGTGATGTCTAACTTTCCTAAATTCATATGGGTGGTGTTTTACCTGACATCTTTCCCCAAGGAGCTTAAATTACCACAGTTGTTTGTGATTAGGGATTCCTCCTCTTTGTAATATCTACTTTTCATACTTGATATACTTTTAAGACAACTTGATATGACTCTTTTTCTGCCCTCAACCCAACTATTTCATAGTTCCCATAACTGGACTAATTATGCTCATATACAGTAGCAGTGTAATTCATTAGTGACAGAACCATTTCTTAATGCAGTGTGTCTGTTCATGATTGGATAGATTTTTTGATGAGTTTTTCCTTTACCACACATCCACCTCTCCTCTTCATATAGCTTCTCTTTTGTTTCCTTGATTGGGTTATCCATGGTATTTCTTATATTTTTATTCTTATCTGATGGCTCAATGGGTTTTGAAATCAGCATAACAACAAATTTACATAAAAGTTCTAAGGATCCCTAACTATGTGAATACCTTATATACTGACTCTTAACTACCTTTATTTGCAGTGGGACAGCGTCCTCTGATGTTGCCTCCAAATCAGAGAATGTGGGCCCTTGACTACAGCGTCCCAATGAATACTGACTCTTTTTTTAAAATAAGTTTTTTATTGTGAAAATTTTGTACAGAGAGGTTACAGTCACATGAGCAAGGTCACGAGTACATTTCCTATCAAGCATTGTTGCCTCCTCCTTTGTTTTTCCCCTACCATCCCTTCAGTCCCACCTCAACTACACCCCCCTTTCCCCTCCCTCTCTCCCCTCTCCCCCAGCCCCCGCCTAAATTGTAAAGTTCATTTTTTGACATAGTCTCTTGTACATCTCATTGTTGCAATGGGTCCACCTGTATCCTTATTTAAACAATCTGTTTTTTCCCTTCTGTTTCTCAAATTCTACAAAGATCAAAATACAGTGAAAATTGGGGTTATACCATGGGGGAGGGACATACAAAGCAACAAAAAAAAAATCATGTGGTACCTTATAAATATATTAGAAACAACAACAAGGAAGAAAAAACCACTTGTGTCCCTATCTTGGGGCTTGTTTCACTTAACATCATCTTATTTGACCTTTTCTACTGGTCTCAGATATATACTAGTTATTGCAAATAAGGGAAACCATGGGACCTATGTTTCTTTAGGCCTGGCTTACTTCACTTAACATCATTTTTTCCAAGTCTTTCCATTTCCTAACAAATGGAGCAATGCCATTCTTTCTGATGGAGGCATAGAGTTCCATTGTGCATATATACCACATTTTCTTGATCCATTCATCTACTGAGGGGCATCTGGGTTGGTTCCATAGCTTAGCTATGGTAAATAATGCTGCAATAAACATAGTTGTGCTGGTAGCTTTAGTATGGTCTTGTTTGTGATCATTTGGGTAAATGCCCAAAAGTGGGATTGCTGGGTCATAGGGGAGCTCTATGTAGAGTCTTTTGAGGAACCTCCATACTACTTTCCAAAGTGGTTGAACAAGTTTACACTCCCAGCAACAATGCAGTAGGGTTCCCTTCTGTCCACATCCCCTCCAGCATCTGTTGTTATTAGAGTTCTTGATTATAGCCATTCTAACTGGGGTGAGGTGGAATCTCAATGTTGTTTTGATTTGCATTTCTTTTATGGCTAGAGAGGATGAGCATTTCTTCATGTGTCTATTGGCCATTCTTATTTCCCCTTCAGAGAAGTTTCTCTTTAAGTCTTTTGCCCACTTATTTTTTGGGCAGTTGTTTCTTTGAGGATTTGTTGTTGGGGGTTTAACTTTTTGAGTTCCAGGTATATTTTAGATATGAGACCCTTGTCTGTTGTATGGCTAGTGAAGATCTTCTCCCAATCTGTGGGCTTTCTATTGATCTTGCTAGCTATGTCCTTTGCCATGCAGAAGCTCTGCAATTTTATACAATCCCATTTGTCCAACCTTTCTTTGATTTGTTGTGTTTCTGGGTCTCTATTAAGAAAATTTTGGCATGTGCTAAGGAGACCTAGGGTTTCTCCTATGCCTTCATGTAATGTTTTCACAGTGTCTGCTTTGACTTCGATGTCTTTGATCCATTTGGAGTTGATTCTGGTTCAGGGTGATATATAAGCATCTAGCTTTAGTTTTCTACAGGTGTTAAACCAATTTTGCCAGTACCATTTACTGAAGGGACTGTCTTTCTTCCATTCTAATTTTTTTTAGCTCCCTTATCGAAGATTAGGTGGCTATAGGTCTGTGGGTTCATTTCTGGGTTCTCAATTCTATTTCATTGGTCTTGAGGTCTGTTCTTGTGCCAGTACCAAGCTGTTTTGATTACTATGGCTTTGTAGTAGAGTTTGAAATTGGTATTGATATTCCTCCAGCACTGTTATTTCTGTTAAGGATTGTTTTTGCTATTCAGGGTCTTTTATTGTTCCATATGAATTTTTGGATTGCTTCTTCTATTTCCTTGAAGAATGAGGTTGGATTATTGATAGGTATTGCATTGAATTTGTAGATAGTCTTGAGAAGTATTGCCATTTTCATGATGTTGATCCTTCCAATCCAGGAGCATCGGAGGTTTTTCCACTTTCTAGGTTCTGTGTTGATTTCCTTTTTCAGGTTTTTAAAGTTTTCATCATAGAGGTCCTTCACTTCTTTGGTTCAGTTAATTCCTAGGTATTTTATTTTTTGTGGGGCTATTACAAATGGAGTTGCTTTCCTGATTTCAGCTGCGCTCTTCTCATTGTTGGGCATACAGAAAAGCCATGGATTTCTCAGGGTTAATTTTATACCCTGCTGCTTTGCCAAAGTTTTGAATAAGCTCAAGTAATTTGAAAGTGGAGTCCGTGGGATTCTATAAATACAAGATCATGTTCTTCATCTTTCCCTATTTGGATCCCCTTTATGTTTGCATCTTGAGTATTGACTCTTTTATACAATGAAAAAGAATTGTGTGCTTCTTCCTAGTTCCATTTTCCCAGAGAGACATAAGGCAAGGAAGTTATAGTTTTCACACCTAACGCTATTCATCTATACCATAATAACAGGCTTTATTGTTCTAAACTGCTGTATAAAAGAACAACCACTATTGAGCCATTACCTATATATATTTTTATCACCCACTATTCATTATAATGCCTTGTGTTCTGTCAGTGTTATCAGAGGCAACCAGTATTTATTGGGCATCCATTGGATGTGTGACATTGGAATAGAGGCTGCCAAGGGCACTTATTTAGAATTAGGCATTACAAGAGATCAGGGTGACTATTTTTCCCTACAGTCCTCTATTATATCTTTCACCATAGCTCAGACCCTCAGGTTGGTCCAATTATTTATTTTGTACTATCAACTCTGTTAGGATTTTCTAGACTATAAATGCCTTTGTCCTGTGTGTTAGATGGGTTCAGTGCAATACAGTCTTCAGACGAATTTGAGGATATAATAAGAAAAGAATCTTTTTATTGTATTTACATTTTAACATATAGCAAGACGCAGAATATATACCTTGCTCCAGTATTTGGAAAGTAGCAAAGATTCCTCAGAAAAGAAAGTACATGTCTATATTTGGTGTGTGTGTGTGTGTGTGTGTGTGTGTGTGTGTGTGTGTGTGTGTGTGTGTGTGTGTTTATTTTGAATGGTATAAAAACTTCTAGTTTAATTTCAACATATATGCTCTTAGGCTTCATAGGAGTCCTGTAAAACACTGCTTACTTCATAACATGTGATGTCCTGGAATTTCTGGGAAGGCTTTAATGTTCTTTCCCAGGGATTATTTCTGACTTTTTGGTTTCTGATCTGCATCCCTGATTTTCTTAGTCTTTGAGTTCATCAATCATCTTAACTCTTATAGTACAGATGTAGCTGTAATGTAAACACCTCATTTATATCACACCCTAGGGTCTAGTGGGTCCAATGGCATGACATCTGACCATGTCAGCCACATAATACTTCTTTTGATCCTATTCTCTTTCAGCCTCTGGGTATCTGTTGTTACAGTGCAGAGTCCTGCTAGACACTTACAAGTGACCAATCTATAGTGGTCTCTGCAATGGTCTGGGAAACATGTCCTTCAAATGCACAGGTGGTGGTAGTACTGTGAGGTAGCAAACCTTTTTGATGTGGTGCCCAGTGACAGGCCTTTAGGTCATTTGGGTTGGCATGATTCTAAAGGGGCTAGGAGGGCACTATCCCCTCCCACATTTTCTTTTGCTTCTTGGTCATGAGTTAAATGGATTTGCTCTAGTGTGCTTCATTGTTACAGATGTGCTGGCTTACTGGATCATGGAACCATCAAAACTGTGAGACAAAACCAACCTTTTCTCTTTACTAGTGAATGAGCACATCTATTTTGGTATAGTGATAGAAAACTAATGTGATCTCCTTGAAGAGTTTGGAGCTTTTGAAAAAAAAACATAAGAATGTCAATGGACAAGTGGTAGTCATTATTATCACTAACGAAAATATTGGTACAAAGTGTCAATGCATAAAATCCTACCATGTGAGATAGGTATTTCTTATCATTTTGCTTGCAAAATGTGTGCTTTTCATATTTGTCTTTTTATTCAACAGAATAGATTTTTTTTATTGTAAAGATACTGTACAGAGTAGGTACATTTACATGAGTAAGGCAATGAGTACATATCCTATCAAACTTTGTTACCCTCTCCTTTGTTTTTCCCCTACCATCCCTTCCCTCCCGACCTCCCCAACTCTGCCCCCCCCCCAGTTGTAAAGTTTGTTTTCAGCATAGTGTCTTGTACTTCTCATTGCTACAATGGGTCAACCTGTATCCTTGTTTCAGCATTTTGTTATTTCCTTTCCCCTTCCCAAATTAGAAAAATGTATATATAAGATGCAAGGCACTGGAATCAAATACAGTGAAAACAGGGGTAATACCATGGGGGAAGAACATACAAAAAATCACATAGTACATTAAAAACAATAGCAACAAAGGAAAAAAACCTCTCATGTCCCCGTCTTGAGGTTCATTTTTGCTTGGCATCATCTTATATGGTCATATGTACATAGCTTTTGACCTTTTCTGCTTGTCTGGTAAGATTCTCCTAGACGTATACTAGTTATTGCAAATAAGGGAAACCATGGGACCTATGTTTCTTTGGGCCTGGATTACTTCACTTAATATAATTTTTTCCAAGTCTTTCCATTTCCTAACAAATGGTGTGGTGTCATTCTTTCTGATGGGGGCATAGAATTCCATTGTGTATACATGTCACATGTTCTTGATCCACAGGATAGATTTTTTTTTATTCAGCAGAATAGATGCTATTACCTTGTTTGGGGTACATTGTGAGGTTTTGAAAAAAGCATGTTATCAAGAACCAGGCAGATCTCAGGTAGTTTTCCTCAACATTCCTCTACTTGACTCAGTAGTGAATGTGAGTAATCCTCTTTCTTTCCTTTCCTTTTCTTTTCTTTTCCTTCCTTCCTTCCTTCCTTCCTTCCTTCCTTCCTTCCTCCTTCCTTCCTTCCTTCCTTCCTTCCTTCCCTCATTCCCTCCTTCCTTCCTTCCTTCCTTCCTTCCTTCCTTCCTTCCTTCCTTCCTTTCTCTCTTTCTCTCTTTCTCTCTCTCTTTCTTTCTTTCTTTCTCTCTCTTCTTTCTCTCTTTCTTTCTTTCTTTCTTTCTTTCTTTCTTTCTTTCTTCTTCTTTCTCTTCCTTCCTTTCTTTCTTTCTTTCTTTCTTTCTTTCTTTCTTTCTTTCTCTTTCTTTCTTTCTTTCTTTCTTTCTTTCTTTCTTTCTTTCTTTCTTTCTTTTGTTTCAGGCAGGAGACAGTAACACAGCAATTAACAGAAATAATTGAATACTGGGAATTAAAAACAAAGTCTTAGAGAAATGAAGTGATAAAAGTCAAATATCAGGGTACCATGAAGATGATAATGCAGGAAGCAGCTGCCATCCTCTTAGCTTGGAAAACAAAAAGAAAAAGTTGGAATGGTTAATGTTATGATGATTAGAGTAGGAGCTCTGCAGAGCTGAGATGAAGCAGAAGAGGAAGAAGAAGAGGAAGAGCTGAGGAAGATGAGCTGGCTAGCTGGGCTGGTGTTTCCTAGGGATACCACAATTGAGCTTGTTTTGTGAGCATTAGAAAGGTGCATCCTCAAGTCACTATTGCCAATGGAATGAAAATTGTTACTTAATCTGGAATGAATCATGGTTTCTAGGGCTAAGAAGTATTGTTGAGATGATGATGACAAGAACAGGAAGGAAAACTAAGAAAGATCAATCCCTCTTTATCCTTGATTCTAGTAGGGACCCTCAGGAAAGGCAGAGGTGCAGTCCTAAAGGATAGCCTGAGAAACAGTCACTCAGTAACCAGCACAGAGTGAAATTACCTATTCCATGGACTGACCACAATTTTTATTATCATCATTCTTTCCAAAATATATATAAAGAAACCAGTTGGGAGACTGGCTAGCAGGCAAAAACTCTTCAATTCTTTTCAATTCATGTTAGTTCACAAAATCTACCAGCCAGTTATAGTTGTTGAGGCTAGCTACAGCAGTCTAGGTGTTAGTAGTATTGGCTCTGGAATGTACTGATTATTACCTTGAACTTTGGTGAGTTAATTACATTCCTTATGCCTCAGTTACATTAGATAACACATGCAATCCTAGCAAACATGTGTTTGAACATTTCAACTACCATCAAATCACCATTATCATCATCACCATGCCACCATCACCACTGTTAACTACAAAGTAGTCTCAGTGTAGAATATATTTGAGAAGCCAGCGTTCCCTAAAATTGGCAAAGGTTGCCTTGGTTATCTGAAACTTAATCATTGTAAACTAAATACAGTTTTTTAAATCCTCTTCAGTCATCACCCTCATTTTAGTTTTTTTTTTTTTTTTAATTCCCATTTTTGAAATCTTTTAACTGATATTCTGAAAGAAGGCATATCACTAATTTCGTTTTCCATTACGGGATATTGAGATCTGATTTCTCTTTGAGACTTTCCATGAGTCATGAATGTGCTTGTAAAAGGCCTGGAAGGGATTCAAGAATCTATCATCCTGCTCTCAGGGACTCTTGAATTCTGAAGCATTCCTGGCTCCCACTTGCTCAGGGATACAGAGCCTGTCACTAGAAATTCAGAATGAATGTTCTGCATGGTAATGTGGTACATCATTGCTAGGTCCTGAGGCAAGCTGAGGACATCCTGGATTGTATGCATTATGCATGAGAGGGTGTACAAAATAAAGGATCAATCATCTTCTCCCTCAGATAACATTGATCATTTGCTACACATTATTTGGCTGGGCTCTGTGCAGATTTATTTTCTCCAATGAGAATGAGAAGCAGATTGCCTGTTTTCCTAATGAGCAATGACATCAATCTAGCCAACTCTATCTCTACTGCACTGAATAGCCCTCTTTCTGTCTCTCTTTCCCTCTCTCTTTATCCCTCCCTCCCTCTCTCTGCCTTCCTCCTCTGTCTTCCTTTGTTTTCTTCCCTCCCTCCCCATTGCTCTCTCCCTCTTTCCTCATCCCCCCTGTCATAGAAGAAACATGGAGAACCTCTGAAGAATGTGCCAGCTCCTGTGAGCCTGTGAGGCTGGTGACAGAGTGGGAATATTGGGTCTAATTCAGGGTGATGAAAAGTCTCTATTTTTTTCTTTTAAAATTCAGAGCAGTGTTTTAGTCTCTGTTTTTCCAGCTGATATATTCTGATGGGCTGATCTTCAGAAAATGCTAAGTGAAAAGTCACGCAATCATGAGGAGGAAGGATGTCATGTGGAACACATGAATAGGTAATGGTGTGCTCTGGACAGCCTGCACGGTATCACTGGAAAACCAGCAGATGTCAACCAGACACAGTTATTACAAGTACTTCTTAGTCAACACTTTTTAAAATGAAATCTCAAAACTGTTTTGATTTGCATTTCCTTTATGGCCAGGGATGTTGAGCACTTCCTCATACGTTTCTTTACAGTTGGTAGCTCTTCTTCTGAGAAGTCTCTCCTTAGCTCCTTTTCCCATTTAGTGATTGTTTCATTAGCGTTGGGAGGGCCAGTTTCTTGAGCTAATACTTTGTGCTGAGGATTGAATTTATGACCTCACACTTGTTAGCAAAGTGTTCTCACACTTGAGTCATGCCCCTGGTCCTTTTGCTTTTTTTCATTTGCTTTTCACATAAGGTCTCATACTTTTTCCTGGGCTAGCCTCTAGTCTTGATCCTCCTACCTCTCTCTTTCAAGTATTTGGGATTATATGTGTATCATCAGTTCAAATGACTTTTTAAAGTAGTAATGGGAATCAACAGATGGCATTCAACGAAAAGTAGAATTAAACCTTTTCTTCTGTTGATATGGTATTCTCTTCATCCTGGTAGCCAGGGACGACAGTACACTGGAAGGAATAATGAGATTCTTGAAGAGAATGAAAAGTCTTGCTAGTGCATACTCCCACCTTTATGTAGGAAAATTTATTCTAAAAGAAACAAGGATTTAGGGACGTTGACATAAAGTTGGGTGACTTGGGAGTTGGGGGTGCAGACAATCCATGGCAGATCTTGGTAGGACTGACCTCATTACAGGCTCAGTTTGCAAAGAAGCACTAGGCTTAAGAGAATGGAGATTGCAAGCCTCCGTCTATGCAGAGGGTAGACCAAGAGGAATCCCAGAGCTATGGGATGTTCAGGTAGATAATATTATATTAATTCTAGATATGTCTGTGAGGGTGATTCTGGAATATTAACATTCGAATTAGTAGACTGAATGAAGATCTCCCTCCCAAGTTCAGCAGATATCAAGTTGTTGATATCTGAACAAAAAGGCAAGAAGGGTGATTCTACTTGAGTTGGGACATCTGTCTTCCCCTGCCCTTGGACATTAGTGCTCCTCTTTCTCAGGTCTTTGGGTTTAGACTGTGATTTTATACTGTAGGCTCTGTCTCTAGTCTTTGAAGTCAGACTGAATTATACCACCAGCTTTCCTGGCTCTCCAACCTGCAGATGGCAAACTATGGCACTTCTAGACTCCATAGCTCACTGAATGCCAGACACAATGTCAAGTCTGTGAGTATTTCATAAGCTGAAGAGCATCCCCTCCCACCTTCCTTTCTTTCTACAAATGAGGAACTTGTACATTTGGATAGATGACATTTTCCCAATGTTCTCAATTAGCAGATAGAGAGGCAATCTGTAAGATAGCCTGGTCTAACTGCTATACCACATGACATCATTGTGGTTGGATCTGGGAGGCCTCTTCTGAGTCAGACCCAGCTCAGGGACTGTTCTGAACCAAAACACGCTCCTTCTTCTAGATTCTTTCTTTTATTGATTCATCCTGGGTCAACATATTGTTTGGGAAGTTCAACCACCATGTTATGTTGATGGTATTAACTTGTAATTGCCTCCTAAACTGTCTTTTTATTTTTGTATCCAAATGTACATCTTTACATTGTAGATCTTATTAAAAGCCATCTTGGTATATTTAGCCTATTGCTCATCCTGTCAAAATCTCTACAACTTTATGAATAACAGATTATTCTTTTTTCCTTTTCCTTTTTTTCTTTTTCATTCTTATTGCAATGTAAAGTAAAGCCCATAACCCATCTAATTTCCCTTACCCCCTTCCCTAAAGTTCTAATACATTCAGCAAAGATCTATTCCTCAGCGTCTGTCTGTGTGGTGTTTATTTTCTGCTTTGCTGATTCAGGGAGTATAACTGTACCCAAATGTGCCTTTAGACATCAAACTCTTCGGGGCAAGGTCTCAGCTCTTTGTTTTGGCACGTGTTACCTATTATACAGCTCAGTGTACACCCGGGGCTCTAGTAAGTAATAACAATTCAGGAGTATTTCTCACTCAGAGAGCTGTGTGGGCAGCATGTTCACGCTTTCTTGAAAGAACATTCCAGTGACCAATTTCCCCTTGATATTGGAGGTGGTTGTCTCTCTGCACCTGTTCCACCTGCTGCCCAGCTGCTATCTGCCTTTGTTGTTTGCTGAATCTGCACTGCCCATAGGAGCCATTCCTGTGAAGTCACGCAGCCCAGGCTTGCAGAGGATGCTTGGCTTTTGGGATGTTTTCATTTTAACTCCAGTCATATATCCTCTTCCCATTCTGTCCTCTTTCAGCCCCCAAACTCTCTCCCCCCATCTAGAGATGATGTTGAAATGTGAATCCCAGATGATTTCCTGTGGACAGAAGCCCCAACCAGAAGATGTAAAGAAGTAGGAGAGCATAGTTAGTGAATTTGAGGTAGTAAAAGCCACCAATCAAAGCCTGAATTTCATAGATATTTTTTAGTAATAGAGACTGATTTTGGTTTCTTTTTCTTCTCTTTATCTCAGGAGAGGGTGGAGTAGAGGGAATTTTGTCTTTCTTTTGTTAGCTTTAAAAAGATTGATTTAAATATGGTTAATGTATATATCATCACCTGCCAAATACAGAAAGCAAAGGGTCTTGAATAGCTCCAATGGATTTGAAAACAACGTCAGATTGGTTGCAACCAGATTAAGTTGCTGTAATTCTTAAGGGGTCTTAAGGGGTCAATTGAGAGGAAGATATCTTACATCCCTGTATCAACTATACTTCTCTCAAAATTTGAATAAAAGATGCAATCTGCCCTGGTGAATTGCTATCAAAGACAGAGAAAGGTAGCTTTTTACTCTTAAAGGACTTAAGAGCCTGCACTACTTATCTCAATCTCATGCTTTCTGGCTGGGCAAACCAAAACCCATCACAATGCTTATATCCTTGATCAAATAGCCTTTTAAAACAGCATTTACACTGTGAAGGGCTCACACCATTCACTTTAGCTACTTAGGAGGCTGAGATCTGAGGACTGAGATTCAAAATTCTGGGCAAAAAAGTTCTTGATACTCATCTCCAATGAACCACCAAAAAAGCCAAAACAAAAATGGTAGAGTGCCAGCCTTGAGTAGAAAAGCTAAGGGACAGCCCCCAGGACCTGAGTTCAAGCCCCAGTACCAGCATAAAAATGGAAACAAAAAACCAAACGAACACAGAAACACACACACACACACACACACACACACACACACACACACACACACACACAGAGGAAACATCATGGCTTTTTATCATACTTCCATCTCGCACATCCAAAGTATTCAGGTGACAAACTGTGTGTTAGGAAACTCCTATGCTATCCTAGAAGGTGCAACCCACACCTGTAACTGGCATTAGCTGTGTCATTGACACTTTATGCTTAAAAAATAATTCATTTCTTGAATTCGGTGACTGAGTCTTCAGCTTGTGCTCAGAATAAACCTGTGTTTTCTTCTATTTATCACCAGAATGAGACACAGCACTAACTCTGTGTGAGAGAAGCTAAGGAGAAGGAGGGAAAGACAGGAAATAGGATGTGAGTAGCTCTTGGGAGGAAACAGAAGGGAATACCATTGCACAACCTCCCAGTAGAGAAGGGCCAAGGGGCTTGTCTCCTTTACTAACTCTTGCCAACCTGGGACATCTCAGCCCAGAATTCTGGGATTCAGTGCCTACATGTATTTGTCTCTTTTTGAACCTTTGTTGGTGGAAGAAAGCTCTGGGTGTTCTTAGAGATGCTTCCAGAGTGTTCTGTTTGATTATTTGAAATAGAATCCTATTATTATCCTAGGGATTTTTGGGCAGTACTTTGAGTGGTTTAGTGGACATCTGTCTTGTGGTTGAAATCCAGAGAGGAGAAAGTGGAGGGAGAAATACACAACAATGGATTGACCAGCAGCAATCAATGCGATCAATGATTTCTTTGAACAAGGGACATACAGGCTTAAAACATGCTTTTGGAAATGTCTGATAGACAATAGACTTAACTGAAAGTAGGTTCTCATAGCTGCTCTTCCCCTGTCCTTTTGGCCCATGTATACCATACTTCTTTAAGCTCTGGGACACTGCACTCTCTCCTGAAGTTTTCCTCACTATACTGAAATCCTAATTATTTCAGCAAGTTATAATATGTGGAAATTAGTCATTTCTCCTGCTGAATTGTAAATACCTATACAGGTATTTTTATAAATTTATTCATTTACATAACTCAAACTCTTATCCAATGGAAGGATTGGGAAAGGAAAGGTGAAAGAACTAACATCCACCATATATTAGATGCTATTTCTTTTTGTGCAGGTACTGGAACTTGAAGTCAGGGACTCATGCTCTTGCTAAGCTAATCTGCTCATGACTACCATTTGAGCCACGCCCCCACTCCAGGCTTATCGAAGGTTCATTGGAGATAAGAGTTTTCTGGCTTTATCATTTGCCTAGTTTTATAATTATAGGTAAGCCACTTTTCTGTTTCAGTTTTCTTACAGGTAAAAATTAGCATTTGGATTATAGGTAGTCTGAGTTTCCTTTCTAGCTAGGTTTAATTAGTTTTTGGAATGCTTAAGAAATTTTCTTTCTTTTTAGCAATAGCATTGGAATTATTTTACATCTGCTATAGTTTATACCTTCAATGTTTCCCAAAGGCCTGTATGTTAAAGGCATGGTTCCCAGCATAGTCCCTGTTGGAAAGGTAGTGGAACTTTTAAAAGATGTGGCCTAGCAGGAGCGCTTTAGGTCATTGGATTAAAAAACCTTCAAGAGAAAGGGGAACCCAGGACACCGCATTTATCTCTTTCCCCTCTCTTGCTTCCCATTCATGAAATGAATTCTTTGCTTTCTCATAGGCTGCCTACCCTAATGTACACAATCCCACAATTAATCCCCAAATTATGGTGCCAATTAATCATGGATTGAAATCTCAAAATTGTGAGTCAAAGTGAACTTTTCTCTTTGTAAGTTGATTTTCTCAGTTGCAAACGTCATTAATACATTTATAAGCTGTGATATCTTTTATTTTCAACTTTACTTAATGTCCTTCATAGTGATACGTCAGTATTTATTTTTTATATTTCCCTTTTTCTTTCATTATCTTCACATACTATCACTTACTGTCCACTTATTTAACCAATGAAGAGAAAAATTTCTCAATGTTCAATGTACAGATGCAAAAATACCATGGTTTCTACATTATATTTGCTTGGCTCTCTATTCTTAACATATCCTTAGTGTGTATGTATGTATGCATACATGCAACATACATGCCTGTATATGTTCATGAACATAGAATTGAGAAAGTATATACAAAGCTGGTTCCTGTAAGCCAGTGCAAGCTGGTTTCTGCTGGGTGCTAATGGCTTTCATTCTAAAATACCTATATATAACTGAATACTGCACATAACACTAAGAACATACAACATGAATTGTATATTTTATTTCTGCTCATTCTGTTCTTTACTTTTATTTTTTGAATTGTATTTTGATAGTTCTCACACTCATGACAAATAAATAATACAAAAGCAAATATATGCACACATACCGATATTTATTCCTTATGTAATTACATACAAATAGAAGATAGCCTGTTTTCTCTATATAATAAATCATCTACCCTTTCATATTCAATGAAGAAGGTCACTTTAAATGTTCATATTTCTTTTTAAAATTGTTTTCTTTTTTATTATCTTTAAATAGGTGTACAAAAGGGTTTCAGTTCAACATGCCAATTTATGAATATGATACATCTTGACCAATGTCACTCCTTTTATCTTTCTACCCTAATGTCTATATTTCTCAAGGATTCTTACAAAACTTTCTTCATAAGTGTATTTTTACCCTGTATTTTCATTGATAAATTATTTATCAATGGAGTTATAGCTGGAAAAACATTCCCCAAATATTAGATCATCATGTTTGGAAATGATGTAACTTTTATAACTCAGAAATTAAAAAAATACGCACATAGTAATTTGGTATTTAGTCAGTCACAGAAAGGCTACAATGCGTTAACTGTTGACTGAATGATGAGCATCAAACACAGAGTATAATTAACACAGACAGAAGCTTACTGCCAACAACAGTTTGAAACAATTTTAGTCCTCTATTTCCTGCCAACTTCAATATATAAAGAACCTTTCATTGCATGATTGAGAAAATTTGTTTTTGCATGGGGAATTCAGCTTGTCCCTCCAGAGCCACCAGAATTGTGGCTCTTACAGAGTGGAAACTTAATGGGCATTTGTTGGATTGAACCAGATCTACATTTTGAAAATTGGTCCTTAGACACCACAGTCCTTGTAAGTAAAATCTCATTGAATTTCATGAATGGAGGTAATATGTTCTCTGTATTCTTATCTGCCAAGAGAGATGCTGCTAGCCTAGTAAGCATTTTCTAAGGGAGAAAGGACAGTGACAAATATCTTATTCAAGCAAAACCAAACTTTTATATAAATTATTATTGAGAATTTTAAGTCTGGGATGATTCATTAGCTGATTTGAGCTGATCCATATGTACAAGAAAAGATATTATTTCTAAGTTATCCATTAACAATTTGTCTGCTACAACTAGGACCACATTTACCACAATACGTGTCTGAATCCTGGACAATCAGCTTGTTTGTTGTGGTGAGAGCCTGTAGGGCCTGGACTTAGAAAAGACTGTGTGACTGAGTTAGCTGTGAGAAGAGATGTGTGAAATGTATTAACTGAAATACATGTAGATTCAGGGGAAGCTGGAAAGATTAAATGGAAGGTCAACAGAATAAATACTGAGAAATGTTATTTGAAAGGGATGGGGTGGGGTGGGGTCAATGAGAGGGGGATAGATGAATAAACAGAAGAAAGGGGAAATGCAGTTAAAAACTCAATGCATGTGTTACAAAGTTAGGAAAAGTCCTGGGTGGATTGGGAGAGGTTGGGCAAGACTGTTGAAAGAGGTGACATTGACCAAGATGCATGGTATTGACAATAAAAAGATGTAAATGCTTGTAGGTGTGCCTGTAGCATTCAAAATGGTTCCATTTATCCTCTGATAAATAGTTATCAGAACATAACAGTTATCTGTAGTCCTTGATTGTCTTTAGACTGCCATTTAGCCATGAGATGGGCCTGGTCTCGCCTCTTCCCTTTGCATTTCTTCTTCCTGTGGATCAGTCCAGCTGAGTTACTCACAGTCAGGCTTCCTCATACCTATTGACTATATGAGCCTCTCTTGCTACTTGATATCAGCCTCTGCCTGCCTCAGACTCATCTTGGTTTATTATTCTAACTCATTCTTCTAAACTCAGTTCAAATGTCTTTTTCTCAGGATGGCATGGCAGTTGCATTGAGTGCTCATCTTGTGAGGTGCATTATCTGCCTATTCTTTAAAACTGTACATCTAAAAGATACCACCTTCCTTGGGAAAAGATAGATAATCCACAATTCTTTAGTGCTTCAACAAGAAGATAGATAAAATTATGAAAAATAACTCATCAGTTAAATATTCACATCTTCAATTTGATCTGCTTTTTTAGTTGAGATCTTTTGTTGTAACAGATGTACAATTTAAGAAAATCAGGGGGCTGGGAAGGTGGCTCAGTGGTAAAGCGCTTGCCTTGCATGCCTGAGGCCCTGGGTATGATTCCACAGCACCACATAAGCAGAAAAAGCTGGAAGTGGTTCTGTGGCTCAAGTGGTAGAGCGCTCGCCTTGAACTGAAGAGCTGAGGGACAGTGTCCAGGCCCAGAGTTCAGGTCCCATGACTGACAAAAAAAATATCAGGAAGGTATCAGTAGAGATAACTGAGAATCTAAGAAGGGGTTTAAGCTATGGGCACATCTGTTGGATCTGGGTCTCAGATGATACCATCAGAAATGACTCAATGAATATGTCTTTTTCCATTGCATGTTTTGAAAACAATTTTTATTATCTTTAAGTAGTTGTACGAAAGAGGCCATTTAAAAAGCAGTTTATGAATACAAAGCATCTTGATCAGTGTCACCCCTTTCAACATTCTCATTCCACTTTGACCCATTCCTTTCCTTACTTTTCTTAACTTTGTGTACATACAATGAATTCTTGACTGCATTCTCCCCTTTCCCCCAATTCATGATCTACCCCTCCTCCTGAGGCCCCACCCCCATATTGGATGTACTCATTTCCTGGTGCTGATTTTGTTCAACTTTGATCTAGTCTTTCTAAAAGAGTATACTATTTGAGCTCTCCATAGAGACTAATATACTTCAGTTAATTCATTTGTAACACTTGCATACCACCCAATGTTTTTACTTCTAGATTTATGAGTACATTCTGTCTACCACAAATGAAGAAACCATGCAAACTTTGTTTCTCTAGGTTTAGCTTACTTTGCTTAATATAATTTTTCCAAGTCTTTCCATTTCCTCATGAATGGTACAATATCATTCTTTCTGATGGATGAGTAGAATTCTATTTTATATATATATATGTACAACAGATATACACAAATCTCTCTCTCTCTCTCTCTCTCTCTCTCTCTCTCTCTCTACTATGTTTTGATCTTTCATCCATGAGGGGTATCTGGGCTGATTCCATACGTTGGCTATGGGAAATAGTGCTGCAATGAACATGGTTGTACTAATGACTTTACTGATGTAAACTTGTTTGTATTCTATTGAATAAAATGCCCAGGAGTGGGTTTGCTGGGTCATAGAGAAACTTGCTCTGCTCTCCAGAGTGGTGGAACAGGTTTATATTCCTACCAACAGTGTATTAGGGTTCCTGTTGGGCCACATCCTTACCAGCATTTATTGTTTGTTTTCTTGATAGTGGCCATTCTCACTGGGGTGAGGTGGAATCTTAGTGTTGTTTTGAATTTCATTTCCTGAATGGCCAGAGAGATTGAGCATTTCTTCATGTCTATTGGCAATATTTATTTATTTTTTTTTGAGAAGCCTCTAAGCCCATTTATCATTTGGATTGTTATTTCTTTGAGAGTTTAATTTTTGAGGATTTAATTTTTTTAATATAGTGTCTTGCACATCTCATTGTTACAATGGGTCAATCTGTATCCTTATTTCAGCATTTTGTTATTTCCCATCTCCTTCCCAAATTAGAAAAAATGTATGTACAAGATGGAGGGCACTGGAATCAAATACAGTGACAACAGGGGTTATTCCATGGGGGATGAACATATAAAAGAAACAAAAAAACCCCCATGATCCATTATGAATACATTAAAAACAACAGTAAGAAAGATAAAACCTCTTGTGTCCCTATCTTGGAGTTCATTTTGCTCAGCATCATCTTTCTTTTGTTTGCTTTATTTTTTATTTTAATAAGTTTTTTTATCGTGAAAATACTGTGCAGAGGGGTTACAGTAGGTGGGGGTGGGGGAATGTAGTTGAGGAGGTGGGAGGGAAGGGATGGTAGGGAAAAAACAAAGGCAACAATGCTTGATAGTAAATGTACTCATTACCTTGCTCATGTAATTGTAACCCCTCTGTACAGTATTTTTGAGCTTTCAGTATATTCTGGGTATTAGGCTCTTGTCTGATGTATAACTTGTAAAGATCTCCCATTCTGCGGGTTTTCTATTAAGCTTGTTAGCTATATTGCACTGGGCATTTTTATCTAGCAAGGGTTGTCTGTGTGATTGGAAAAGAAAAACATGGTAGCTCAAGTCTTATATAGTCCAGTGCAGCTCACAATTTCAGAAAGATACTGAGAATTCATAGAAATCTACCCCAAATGATTAGGGTTGACTGTTGTTGGGTTCTACACATAACCTTGAACTGAAAACTTTTGGTCCAAATTTTCCATATCACCCAGGGTGATATGGCATTCTCATTGGACAGTTTATATCACATCAAGCATTTGTAGAAGGTAGCGATCCTTAATTGAAAACTTCTTAGTTTGCAAAAGGAAATTATATGGCAAGTCAAAAATAGGAAAACATTTCTATATAGTATTGTTTATCTTATAATCAACCAATTGTTTAAAGCCTACAGTTTATCCAGGTCAGTTAATACCTTCATGCATCTTCTGTTTTCATTCATGAGGACTGACATAAAAAATGTCTGGAGGATGCCCACATACTTAGATTCTGAACTTAGGTACATAACTCTTTGGTTACATTTGCTATTACTACATCCTTTTATTTATTGCTTTTGAAAAATAATCTTTAATATTTGTTAAGTAGCTTTAGATTTATAGACAAATTGTATGGCTAGTAACCCCTGTCTTCTATTATTATGGTACATTTGTCTCAACTAAGGCATCGTTATTGGTGCATTACTGATTAATTGCTACAGTTTATTTGGATTTCACTCATTTTCCTCTTACTTTGTTTCCTGTAAAATATAAAAACAATGCTATGCTTTCCAGTCTGGGAAGTGGGAAGGGATGAATGATACCAAGCTGAAAATGCTTCAATTGACATAAAATGCTAAGATTCAATGTTTGCAATACTGGAGCACTGCAACACTCAATATGAGTGGCTTAGTCAGGGAACCTTAGGTTCAAGCTCCTGCACCAGTTCCTTAACTATTTTTTCTCTTTCCCTCTATACTATGATGAAGTTAATTGTTATAGCTTCCTTATACAAAGACATATATGCATATATGTGTATATATATGTATATATATATTCCTTACTGTTGTGCAGAGTGCTTAGTCAGTACTACCAGATTAAGTGTTAGCAATGGTTATTTTTACATATTGAGCACCTTCTACATACAAGGTGTTCTGCCAAATACTAGGAGCTACAAAAGATTGCATAGGTATGGCTGTTCTTGAAATAAGGACTGCTGGGAAAAATGTTAAGGCTTCAATTCATAGCCTGTTACTCATTAAAAATAAGGGATGTGTCTGTCCCTATTCTCCCTCTGTCTTTCAACAATGTGTGGAATGTGCCTTCCTGCATACCTAGGGGCCAGATCAACTCAATATACCTTCACAGCCAGGGTGGTGCCATAAATATCTCCAAAGACCAGTGGATGCTGGTCTGTATCTTAGAGGAGGAACATTTTGTTTTTGTTTTTGTTTTTGGTCCGGTCGTGGGGCCTGAACTCTGGGCCTGGGCGCTGTCCCTCAGCTCTTCAGCTCAAGGCTAGCGCTCTACCACTTGAGCCACAGCACCACTTCCGGCTTTTTTCTTTTTGCTTAGGTGGTGCTGAGGAATTGAACCCAGGGCCTCAGGCATGCAAGGCAAGTGCTTTACCACTGAGCCACCTTCCCAGCCCCAGGAACATTTCTTTTTTTATACCATACTTATGACTGGTTGAAAACTACTCTATCCCATTTCAAGAATATGATTAAATTCTACTCTTCCCTTTGTTTTGGTGGCAGTTCGGTCTCAATACTGTTCCACTAAGCTTCCAGTAAGGCTTTGCATGTGTATTGGGACACTGACTTGTTTGCACTTCTACTGTCATGGACATGGATGTTCCCATGCCTGGCATCATTCTCATACTCTTCATGAGCACGTACTAAGACCTGTCATTGAATTGTTAATTTTTAGTAATCCAATATTTTGTTATCCTTTTAAGGATATAGTCCCTGTTCCTATCTATCTTTTCCTCATCCAACATTTTCTATTAGGAACACGCCTGACTGTTCATTATACTAAGAAGTATAGGTAATACCAAGAACACTAACTCTGAGTAGAAACATCACCTAAAACAAATGGTAATGAAAAACCTAGTTTATTTGCCCAGGAGGATGTGAAGTATTTATATTCCACTTTCTAGTAGCAATATCTTCTGATGCTCTGAGGGTCTTTAATTATGATGGCCAATTCTTAAGGAAAACTAACAAAATCATGCTGCACATAAAAACAGCCATTTAGGCTATAATATGAACAGACCAGCCATAATGCAGTGTTTTTATTTTCTTGAAGGCACTACTTTAATTGGACATATCATTAGAATATAACGAAAAAAAAAAAAACAATTTCTCAAAGTGTGGCCACTTATTAACTTGCCTGATTTTATAAACCAAGGTTGAGAGTCTAGGACTATTGGAAAGTATAAGGTTTTAGTTGTGGATCTGTGGGATCATTAACTTCTTTCTTTAGTGACACAGACCAAAGACAAAAATGTCATATTTCTACTACTCAAGAATAATTATGAAGTTAAATGAGATAATCTTTTGAAAGTTCTCTGAGACCCTGGTTGGTTATAAATAGGCTCCAAATAAAAGTTGATCTGAATTAGTAAACAAGATGTTCGCTGTTATACTGTAAAATATACACTTGCAACCTCTATCTGTTAAAGAAAAAACCCAGGGCACAGGCTTTTAGCTTTGAATAACAAATTGATATATTTTAATAATTCAGAAATAGAAAACTTTATTGGACATAATTCTAAATTAGTAAGTAAAGAGATGTTTGGTAACTTGCAATACAACTAATGGTTGGATTAAAAAAATATTTTCATGATTTCCAGATGTTTTAACAATAGAAATAAGAGCATAAAGTCTTCTCATGATTTTTACAATCTTACAACCACAAAGCATTACCTTCTGTCAGGTTTAATTTTGGGGTACATCCAGTCCTTAGGAAATCTGATACTGCTCCAGAAGATTTCACTGACTTGTCTCATCCTGATCCCCTTGCTTCTTCTACAGACTTAAAAAAATGGCTTAGCTTTCAAATGAATCGGGTATTTGAGGGCAGTTGGGCCTTCCATGCTTGAATAATTAAGTGAGTACTTTCTTTTTTTAAAGCTACACATTAGTAACTTAAAGGAACTGGGGTAAGTGAACCACTTTTCAGAACCTGCATGACAATTTTGAAAATTAAACCAGTTAATAGAAAAAAATGCTAAATCAATGGCCATAAAATTTAATGGGTTTATAGCAGCCTTAACACAGTAGGACTGAATTATCATGTTAATTTAATTTCCATGTCTAAATGAACCAGAAGGCACAATAAAGGTCAATTAACCAGCTCCCTTCCCTGTCTTCTTTTTCTTTTATTGCCGGTTTTAAATCACATTCAGCCCCACAGCACTCACAGGGATTCTGGAAACTCATTAGTTTTTCTTGAAATTAAAACAAACAAAAAAAAAGAAGAAAGAAAGAAAAAAAAAAGAATTGAAAACTAACAAGTAAACCATGTGCTGAGTGAGAGCAACCACTGAGGGCTTTCCACAATTTGGAGAATCGATGTATTTAATGAAAAGTCTTTACCCTTGTCATATGGAGGTTATAAACTCAGTCCCACCAAGCCTAAGGAAACACCCAAGTTCAAGGTCTCAATTATAGTGTGTACCAAGTGTTCATTTACAGTAAAAAAGCTGTGTGTGCTACTCTTAACATTTATGAGGCAAACAAGGAAGAGAACCATCTGTGTGCCATGAGCCCTCTGGTAATACACCAAGAACCTTAAACTTTGCACAGACTGCAATTTTAGCATTGAAATGTGTCACTTGGCATTAATAGGTTTTAAAAACTTCTCTAAAAAATTTATTTAATAGAGGAGAAGTCAGTTTTCTCCCCATCACCTGCAAATAAATTGCTTCTTGTTTTGGCTATAATTAATTTGTCATAATGGATTGTAATTTGATATATAGGTCTAAAATTTGAAATCGTCTTGTGTTTTCTAGTTATGTGAACAGCAGCAGGGATGAGACTTGTGAACAAGAAATATTTTATTTTACAAAATCGTTAGCCAATAAAAGTTTTTTCTAATTCCATGGTTTGACATTATTTGAAGAGTGGTATGGAGAAATTGCAAAGAAGACCAGAATTCCTATTTTAAAGGATGTGGCTTTCAATGAATGCTAATTTTCTCTTTTCAGAAGCACTCATTATTCATAATTTACTTGTTTGGAATTATTTCTTAAGCTTTTAGACCTTTCAGAGAACAATGGCTTTTTTTCTAATTCTTATGACAAATAGTTAAGTAATTTAGACTTAGAAGTTCTAAGGATTTTACTATAAGACCAAAGTTTATCATTCTTGTAAAATAAAATATTAGTTTTCCTTTCATTTAAGAAAATTAATCTGTTCCCTTGCCTGTCTTCCTTTCCCATCTTAGATTCTATCTATCCATCATCTGTCTGTCCATTTGTCCATCTTCTATCATCTATCTATATATCTATCTATGTCCTCAGTAAAAACTTGCCTCTTCTTTTCTCTGTTACCTCTTGTTTGTCTCTACCACATCAGGGTCTGTGAGCTCCAGTGTGAGGGTTTAAGAAAAGCACTTTATCTTCTATAGCTTCTTGCTTCAGGTTTTAATGATAAGGAATCCTGTTACACTAGATTCTCAAAATTTTTGCTGATCAGCAGAATAATATACCTATTTATCTTGTCCGGTCCAACCCTCCACCCCTTTAAGCTTCTGATACTGAAGAGGTTGATTAGATTATTGAACTGTTGATAAGATTTCTGTTAGAATCATTGAAGTTACTGGACAATGACTATGTGACATGTCACACTTTTCTTTATGCAGGAAATATAAAGATATAGTTTGGGTACATGGTAACCTGTATAAAAGAGGACAGGGAATAATAGAGAAACAGGAGAGAAGGAGAAGATAAGAAAAGGGAGAAGGGGAAGATCAAAACAGGAGAAAGCTATGGGAATGCAAGTCTCTTTTGATCACATTCATGAAGCAGAATTGCCCCTTCCAGGTCTGCCAAAATCTGCCTGCATCCCCACACATGCATGTGCACCCCTGTTTATTGATGCTGATAGCATTATTGCTGTTAGTACTTGCTGTGTAACAGTCAGGACCAAAGGTCTAGCTTGTGATTTTGAGAAATTTTCTCCTAGGTGAAAAGCTGTTGCCTACGCTTCATAAACCCCTGTGTCTCAGAATACAGGAGTACCTTTGATCTCTTTTGACATCTATGTGGAGTTAGAAAGTTACTGCACTCTTTGGGACCTTCGTTTCCTCACTTAGTAGAAGCAGGAGTTTGACCTTGAAGCTTAAGGAACTCTTAGTTATGTGGTTCTCTGAAATTCCATTTTAAGCATGGGATGAGATTGCCAGGCAGGATCAAAATGCCATAGTTTTCCATTTTTTCCAGTACTCTACTCCTGTGGTTCAAATTTATTAAATTGAACTGATTTTTCCCTCTAAGAAACCGTGTGTGTGTGTGCACACACATATGTACATATAGATTTATATCTTTATCTACACATACACATCTGTATACATATAAACACACATATAAATATATAAATATACACATATGTAGATGTTGATTTACACTTATAGATGTAAATCTAAATATGTATATATTTTTATCTATTCTCCAGTGTATTGGAACTTTATTAATAATGCTTTAAATGAGGAATTTAAGTGTTGTCTACATTGTAAAGAGAAAAAAAGTCTGCACTGTGACTCTCTGGACTGGCAGTCACGTTTTGTTTTGAAATATTGGGGATTGAACCCAAGACCTCATACATGTTAGGCAAACATGCTATCATTTGAGCTATGCCCCAGACCTTTTGTTTATAATTTGTAGAGGTTTTTTTTGCTCACCTTTTAAGGTTTTAAAAAATTATCTTTCAGTGATTGTTCGGAGAAGTTGCCATTTAACAAAACAATTCATGAATACAATGCCTTTGGCTCATTGTGACCCCTTTTGACTATATTTTGTTTTTGAGACAGGGTTTGGCTAACTTTGCCTGGGCTTGCTTTCAGTTTGTAATCCTCCTGCCTCTACTTTCCAAGTAGCTGGAATTATAGGCATGTACTTGCTTCCATGCCAAGGTAGTCACATTCTTTTATTGAGATGAGTTTAGTATAAGTAGAAGATATATGCTTATTTTTAGTCTCAGCTGGGAAATGAGAAGAATGGTACTTATTACCCAGCAGGAAACATCTGTCCATTTGGTAGCATAATACATACATGCTTCCAGGGATGATATTTGATATTATACTTAGACCTCCCCATGGGGACCTAAGACATCACCTTAGAGGAAGAATTCTCATGCTTAATATAAGTTGGCCAAACCATGGCCACTAAATAGTACAGGAAAGCACAATTTTGTACAATAGTGGGGTTGGCTTTGTCTTTAAAAAATGTTTGCTAAGAATACAGATTGGCAGAATAATCATTCTTAGATTGTTTTCTTTTTTGAAGCCTCCAGAATGAATGAGTAAAAGCACGACATTAAAATAGCTTGGGAGGCTAACACCAACACCTCCTCCTCCTCTTCCTCTTCCTCCTTCCCCCCCTCCCACCGCCTCCTCCTCTATTTCTTCTTCGTTTTTTTTTGTTAACGTTATAGAGCACTGTCAGGAGAGGCCAGGGTGAGTAAGCAAAAGGGGTTACTAGGGGAATCAGAAGGGTCCAAGGTAAGAAGTGGCGCTGTAGCTCAAGTGGTAGAGCGCTCGCCTTGAGTTGAAGAGCTGAGGGACCACGCCCAGGCCCAGAGTTCGAGCCCCACGACCGACAAAAAAAAAAAAAACAAAAAAAAAAAACTATATAGACGGGTCCAAGGTGTAAGAAGGAGAGCTATTGGCTTCTGGCTCAGGGATTCCCCACACCTACTTGCACAAGCAACCAAAGAGAGGCAAAGAGAGAGAAGGGGTGGGGGAAAGAGAGAGAGAGAGAGAGAGAGAGAGAGACAGACAGACAGACAGACAGACAGAGACACAGAGACACAGAGAGACAGAGACACAGAGACACAGAGACACAGAGAGACAGAGACACAGAGAGACAGAGACACAGAGAGACAAAGACAGACAGAGAGAGACAGAGACAGAGAGACAGAGAGAGGAGAGACAGAGAGAGAGGAGAGAAAGAGAGGGAGAGGGGGGAGAGAGAGAGTGACAGAGAGAGACAGAGAGAGACAGAGACAGAGAGACAGAGAGACAGAGACAGAGAGACAGAGAGAGGAGAGACAGAGCGAGAAGAGAGAAGGAGAGGGAGAGGGGGGAGAGAGAGACAGAGAGAGAGAGAGGGAGGAGAGAAGCGAGAAGGTGAGGGAGAGGGAGGGAGGGAGGAGGGAAATTCAGTGAGAATCCTTGGCAGAATGGTATTCTTTTTATTTCTCAGTTGGGGTAGAATATTCTTGTTTTATAGTTACTTGTCCTTTTCAACTCTGAGAAAGAAGATAGTTTCTCCTCCTTCAGCTACATGATCTGTATTTTGTTTTTTCTTCATTCCAAGGAGAAAAGAAAAGCAAAACCTTATGCTTGTTTCTCTGAAAAGTTTTGTAAATTCAGAAAAGTAAAGATATGGCTGAATACTTCAGTATGTAGAGTTGTACAACCTGCCTTACGTCCTATCCAGCAATTAGAGTTGCTTGGTTGTCTGCAGCCTGGGCACCAGTGGGTTGTGGCCGTGGCTCATACTGGCACAGAAAGAAGAGTGTGGTGTGTCTGAGAAAGGAGGGAGTAATCCTTCATCTCTGGTTATGCACCACCACTCTGGACCCAGTGAAAGGGAAAATCTCAGCAGAGTTCCTTGGAAGGCAGGCTTTGCAAATTTGCAGAATAAGTCTGGTGTGTGACCTAAAAAATTTATTTTGTTATTTTATTTTATTTTTTATATTTTTATTATAATGGTGATGAGCAAGAGGGTTAGTTACATATGTAAGGTAAGGAGTACATTTCTTTTTAAACAGTTACCCCCTCCCTCATTTTTTCCCTCTTACCCCTCCCTATTTCCTTCCCTCCCTCCAACATTTCCTACACAGTGTCAAAGGAGCATCATTGTTGCATTAGTTCATCCGGTGCCCTGCTGTTTCTGTGATTCCATTTACCTTCCATGGATCAGATAAATTTCTATACAGGACAAACGGTACAGAAAACTAACACAAGAAAAAATAGAAATAGCTGCATGCAGGGCATGAGAAGAACCTTTTTTCTCCAATTCTTGGAGTTCATGCTGCCATGCTTCATTATATATGGTCTTATGCACTTATCAGTTGGGCTATTGAGATCCCTTGCTAAGAATACCATTGACATATCCTACTTAACCCCATTGTGTATATGCACTGTAAGGTAAATTAAATAGGTAGGTTTCATTAGGTAGCTGGTGAAGAGAACACCACGCGCTATTCATGCAGGAGAAGAAGTCCATAGGTGGCCCAGGCTTTGACCTAGCAGGAGGGGAAGGTGACTACTTCCAGGTCAGCCAGTTACCTAGGTAACAGATACTGGGCGGAGACTTAGCCAAGAGGTAGGGAGATGTCCCTGTGCAGACCTTACATTCCAGCCTTTTGATAATTGTGAAAAAGGGTGAAGATTCTCTCTGGCTACTTCCTGCTGGCAAGGGGCATCGACAGTAGGGGTAAAAGGCTGAGATGTGGTCCCCTCTGGGAGAAGCCAGCAGGCAGCAGCTGTCCCTTGGTAGGCGTGAGTCCTTAGATGAAGTCTGGAGGAGGCAAATCTCTTGGATGAAGTCTGGAGAAGTCTCATGAGGCATTGAGGGGCTGGAAAAAAAATACTAGCGAGTGAATAAATGGCAAGAGGAAGGACTTGGGGCTGAAAACGCTTAAAATATCCCTAGCTACTTCTGATATCTGGCAACTAGGTAGAGGAGAAGTCAGGTAACAAAGGCAAGAATGCAAATTCCTGTCCAGTTAAAAGGTAGACAGGTATGGACACTAGATGGGCAGGCTTACTTCTGTTAACCTCCCAGCTCTGGTTAATTTTGAAAGGGCAGGCACAAAGTGACAGATGTGACATCATCTCTTACTCCTCTCCATGGTCCCATCTTCCTTAGACTGGCTGAGTCTAGGTGCTGGTTGCTGGGATGGCTTGTCCCAGTTGGTACTCATGGAGGTTTGTTTTGTTTTATTTTGGGTCTGGTCGTGGGCCTGAACTCTGAGCCTGGGCGCTGCCCCTCAGCTCTTCAGCTCAAGGCTAGTGCTCTACTACTTGAGCCACAGCACCACTTCCGGCTTTTTTTTGCATATGGGTGCTGAGGAATCGAACCCAGGGCCTCAAGCATGCAAGGCAAGCGCTTTACCACTGAGCCACCTTCCCAGCCCCACTCATGGAGGTTTGAACTCAAGGCCTGGGCGTTGTCCCTGAGTACTTCTGCTCAGGGCTAGTGCTCTACCACTTTGAGTTACTGTACCACTTCCAATGTTTGCTGGTTAATTAGAGATAAGAGTCTTGAGCCATGCTTCCAGCCTGGCTCTTTGCAGGTTAGTTGGGAGATGGAGTCTTAGGGATTTTTCGGCCTGGGCTGGCTTTGAACTGCAATCTTTGCCACAAAAACCCTTTATTATTTCCAACTAAAGCAACAAGGAGATCAAGTAGAATAAGTAGAGCTTACCTGCTCCTTATCAAGAATTGACCAAATATTCTGCAATGACAAAACTCATTAAATGTTATGAGAATCTTAGCACAGATATGCCCAATATTTTAGCACGTAGTCAGTACTAGAATACACAACACCAAACAAAAAGGCAAAACTCAAAACCTAAAATTTTTGACAACAAGGTTTAGACATCTTTGATAGCAAAGCACATCAGGTGGTCGAGCCTCAGTTTCCAGGGCCAGAGTAGAGAAGTGGTGTGGACATGGATGTGAAGACCAGCAATGGTATTGGTGAAAAGTCTCACGTGGTGTCTCAAGGCAGAAGAGGGATCTGTTCCCAGAAAAGGGGTGGTTAGGAAATTCTAACATTTCCAACTCAAAAACCCTATCCGAGTCACGGTACCATATGTAAGGTATATTAAATAGGTAGCGTTCATTAGGTAGCCAATGCAGAGAACACCTCGTGCTATTCAGGCAGGAGAAGTTTATTTACCGAACTGCTGCCCCTGCCGTGCATGGTGGAGAGGCATGGCTGAAAAAGGAAAAAGGGGTATTTTGTTATTTTAAAGGTGACATACAGAGGGAGTACAATTACATGTCAGGTAATGAATACATTTCCTTTTGTGTAGTTACTTCCCTTCCCTCACTCTCTTCCGGTCCCTCCCTCCCATCTCCACCCATGAGTTGTATAGTTCATTTTCATCAATATCCAGTGGGTGCCACTGCTGCACTTTTTTTGCACTTTTTTGCTCAAGTTCTGTACCCTCTCTACCACCCTCCTGAAGATATATATGTGAATATACTATACATAAATAAAGACAAAATCATCAAAAAATTTTTACAGAAAGATCTCTTGTTTCCATATCTTGGAGTTTGTATTTGTGTGTGTGCATATATATATATATATATATATAAAAGATACAAAATATATGATTACTAGACATATTTAATTAATATATAAAGTCACATATATAATTATATATCAATTAATTTATCAATATATTAATTATGATATATTATTGATATGTATTTTATATATTATATGAGATTATATACTCTATAGAAGCATGTAGGGATTGCACCTTTGTGTTTCTCTCCTAGGCGTATCCTCTTTTGGTCTCATTGTGTGTGTCTGGAATCCTGGATAATTTTTATTCTTTTATTCTTTCTAATTGTCCTGTAAAAATCCTGCTGTGTATAGGTACCACATTTTTTGGATCTACTCATCTGGGCATCTGGGTTGTTTTCTTATCTTGGCTATTGTGAATAATGCAGCAATGAACATGGTGGTGTGAGTGTCTTTATCATATCCTGCTCATGATGTTCAGGGTAGATGTGCAGGAGTGGTATGACTAGGTTGTAAGGAAGATCTATGTTTACCTTTTTTTCTCATCAATTTAAAATTTTATTGTGAAAATACTTTACAGAGGGGTTACAATTATATGGGTAAGATAATGAGTACATTTCTTATCAAGCATTGTAGTCTCCTCCTTTGTTTCCCCTTCCCATCCCTTTCCATCCTCCTCCCCCGGCCCTCCCCCCCCCCCCCTTCTCCCTACCCAATTCTCCTCCTCCTCACCCACCAAAGTTGTAAAGTTCGTTTTTCCACATAACGACTTGTACATCTCATTGTTGCAATGGATCCACCTGTATCCCTATTTAAACGATTTGTTTTTCCCTTCCCCTCCACAAATTATACCAACCTCAAATATAGTGAAAGCAGGGGTTATACCATGGGGGAGGGACATACAAAGCAACAAAGAAATCATCTTATAAATGTGTTAGAAACAATCACCTGAAAGAAAAAAACATTTGAATACATATCTTAGGGTTCATTTCCCTAACATCAACTTATGTGACCTTTTCTGCTTGACTCAGATATATCCTAGTTATTGCAAATAAGGGAAACCATGGGACCTAAGTTTCTTTGGGCCTGGCTTGCTTCACTTAATATAATTTTTTCCAAGTCTTTCCATTTCCTAACAAATGGGGCAATGTCATTCTTTCTGATGGAGGCATAGAATTCCATTGTGTATATATACCACATTTTCTTGATCCATTCATCTACTGAGGGGCATCTGGGTTGGTTCCATATCTTAGCTATGGTAAATAATGCTGCAATAAACATAGTTGTGCTGGTGGCTTTAGTGTGGCCTTGTTTGTCATCATTTGGGTAAATGCCCAAAAGTGGGATTGCTGGGTCATAGGGGCGCTCTATGTGGAGTCTTTTGAGGAACCTCCATACTGCTTTCCAAAGCTATGTTTACCTTTATGAGGAACCTCCAGACTGTTGTCCAAAGTGTTTGTACTAGTTTACATTCCCTCCAACAGGGTTTCTTTTCTCCTGCATTTTGTCAACATTTGTTTGAATTTACAATGTTTTATTTATTTATTTATTTAAATTAAAAAATTGTCAAGGTGATGTACAGAGGGGTTACAGTTACATAAGGAAGATAATAAGTTCATTTCTTGTCAAACTTGTTACCCCTTCCTTAATCTTTCTCCTACTTTTCCTCCTACTTGCCCTCCCTCCAATTCCCCTTCCCAAATTGTACAGATCATTTTCAACATATTGTCTTGTGAATATCGTTATTGTTCCATTTCTTCCTGTGTTTTCTTTGTCATTTTCAGTAGTTCTTCTGAGAAGTCTATCCTTACCTCTCTTGCCCATTTAGTGTTTGGTTTAATTGGTTTAATTTGGTTTAATTAGGTTTGGGAAGATTTAGTTTCTTGGGCTCTTTGAATATATTGGATATAACATTTGATAGATGTCTGTTGGACATCTTTCTAGTTTAGCAACTATGTCCTTAGCTGTACAGAACAATTTTATTTTGATGTAGTCCATCTTGTCAAGTCTCTCTTCTATCTGTGTGCCCTTGGGACTCTTTTTAAGAAGTTTCTAACTGTATGTTTCAAGTCTGATGTTGAGGTCTTGATACACTTTGAGTTGTGACAAACAAGAATTCACTTTTAATTTTCTGTATTAAGAATGCCCAGTTTTTGCAATGCCAAATATTAAAGAGGCTATTTTCCCCCACTGTATGGCCCATTGGTCTTTGGGTCTATTTTTGTGCTAATACCAAGCTGTTTTTGTTATCATAGATTTGTAGTAGAGCTTGAGGTCTGCTATTGTGATACCACTTGCATTACTTTTTGTGCCTAGAATTTCTTTGGCTATTCCAGGTCTTTTGCTGTTCCATATGAATATTTTTTATTGTCTTCTCTAGCTTGGTAAAAAGCATCATGGGGATATTGCTGGCGATTGCCTTGAATTTATATATCATTTTTGGCAATATGGCCATTTTCATAATATTGATTCTACCTATCCTTGAACATGGAAGGTCTTTTCATTTCCTGATATCCTCTTTGATTTCTTTCTTCAAATTTTTATAGTTTTCAGTATAAAGATCTTTTATGTCTTTGGTTAGGTTTATTTCTATTTTTTTGAGGCTATTTCAAATTGAGTTGTTTTCCTGATTTCCCTTATGGCTTGTACCTTGTAGGCATACAGAAAGGGTAATGATTTTTGTGGGTTAATTTTGTATCTTGCTACTTTGCCAAAGTTGTTGGTTAGTTCTAGGAGCTAGAGGGTAGAGTCTTTTGAGTTCTTTAGGTATAAGATCATGTCATCAGCAAATAGGGAATAGTTTGATTTTTTCTTTCCCTATGAAATCTCTTTTATGTACTTTTCTTTCCATGTTGCTCTAACTAGAAATTTCAGAATGATATTGAAGAAGAATGGAGAGAGTGGACATTGTCTTGTTCCTGACTTTAGGGGAAATGGTTTTAGTTTTTCACCATTCACTTTGATGTTGGCTATTGGTCTTTCGGTATATAACCTTTATTATTTTAAAGAATGTTCTTTATATTTGTAGCTTCTCCAAAGCTTTTTTTTGTACATTTTTTTAGTTGTAAAAATGGCATAGAGAGGGTTTACAGTTACATGAGCAAGGTAATGAGTATATTTCCTATTGAGCATTGTTGTATTTGTTTTCCCCCTACCATCCCTTCCTTCTCATCTCCACAACTAGCCCTCCCTCTGCCCCCACCAAAAAAAGTTGTAATGTTTGTTTTTCAACATAGTGTCTTGTACATCTCATTGTTACAATGGGACAACCTGTATCCTTATTTCAGCATTTTGTTTTTTCCCTCCCTCTCCCTAAATTAGAGAAGTGTATGTACAAGATGCAGGGCACGGACATCAAATACAGTGAAAACAGGGGTTATACCGTGGGGGAGGGGCTGGGAAGGTGGCTCAGTGGTAGAGTGCTTGCCTTGCATGCATGAGGCCCTGGGTTCGATTCCTCAGCACCACATCAGCAGAAAAAAGCCAGAAGTGGTGTTGTGGCTCAAGTGGTAGAGCCCTAGCCTTGAGCTAAGGAGCTGAGGGACAGCGCCCAGGCCCAGAGTTCAGGCCCCATGACCAACAAAAAAGAAAAAAAAAGAAAGAAAGAGTGATACCATGGGGGAGGAATATACAAAGAAACACATACAAAAAACATGGTATATTATAAATACGTTAGAAACAATAGCAAGGAAAAAAAAACACTTGTGTCCCTATCTTGGGGTTCATTTCGTTTAATGTCATCTTATTTGACCTTTTCTGCTTGTCCCAGACATATACTAGTAGTTGCAAATAAGGGAAACCATGGGACCTATGTTTCTTTGGGCCTGGCTTACTTCACTTAATATCATTTTTTCCAAATCTTTCCATTTCCTAAAAAATGGGACAATGCCATTCTTTCTTTTTTTTCTTTTTTTGGGGGGGGGTCTGGTCGTGGGGCCTGAACTCTGGGCCTGGGTGCTGTCCCTTAGTTCTTCAGCTCAAGGCTAGCACTTTACCACTTGAGCCACAGCGCCACTTCCTGCTTTTTTCTTATGTGGTGCTGAGGAATCGAACCCAGGGCCTCGAGCATGCAAGGCAAGTGCTCTACCACTGAGCCACCTTCCTATCCCCCAATGCCATTCTTTCTGTTGGAGGCATAGAATTCCATTGTGTATATATACCACATTTTCTTGATCTATTCATCTACTGAGGGGCATCTGGGTTGGTTCCATATCTTAGCTATGGTAAATAATGCTGCAATAAACATAGTTGTGCTGGGAGCTTTAGTATGGTCTTGTTTGTGATCATTTGGGTAAATGCCCAAAAGTGGGATTGCTGGGTCATAGGGGAGCTCTATGTGGAGTCTTTATTTATTTATTTATTCTTTATTGTGAAAATACTGTACAGAGGGGTTACAATTACATGGGCAAGATAATGAGTACATTTTTTTATCAAGCATTGTAGCCTCCTCCTTTGTTTCCCCTTCCCATCCCTTCCCATCCTCCCCTTCCCCCCCCCCCCCCCCCCGTCCCCCCCCCCCCTGCTTTCCTCCCCCCCAATCATCCCCGCCCTATGTGGAGTCTTTTGAGGAACCTCCATACTACTTTCCAAAGTGGTTGAACAAGTTTACACTCCCAGCAACAATGCAGTAGGGTTCCCTTCTGGCCACATCCCTTCCAGCATCTGTTGTTACTAGAGTTCTTGATTATAGCCATTCTAACTGGGGTGAGGTGGAATCTCAATGTTGTTTTGATTTGCATTTCTTTTATGGCTAGAGAGGATGAGCATTTCTTCATGTGTTTATTGGCCATCCTTTTTTCCTTTTCAGAGAAGTTTCTGTTTAAGTCTTTAGCCTACTTATTTATCAGGCAGTTGTTTCTTTGCGGATTTGTTGTTGGGGGATTTAATTTTTTGAGTTCCAAGTATATTTTAGATTGTCTTTTGTATGGCTAGTGAAGATCTTCTCCCAATCTGTGGGCTTTCTATCGATCTTGCTAGCTATGTCCTTTGCCATGCAGAAGCTCTGCAATTTCATGCAATCCCATTTGTCCAACCTTTCTTTGATTTGTTGTGTTTCTGGGTCTCTATTAAGAAAATTTTGGCCTGTGCCAAGGAGACCTAGGGTTTCTCCTATTCCTTCCTGTAATGTGTTCACAGTGTCTGCTTTGACTTCAATGTCTTTGATCCATTTGGAGTTGATTCTGGTTTAGGGTGATATATAAGCATCTAGCTTTAGTTTTCTACAGGTATTAAACCAATTTTGCCAGCACCATTTGCTGAAGAGGCTGTCTTTCATCCATTCTATTTTTTTTAAGCTCCCTTATCGAACATTAGATGGCTATAGGTCTGTGGGTTCGTATCTGGGTTTCTCCAAAGCTTTTTTTTAGCATGAATGGATCTTGTATTTGTCGACGGCTGTTTTACTGCATCTATTGAGATGATCATATGGTTCTTGTCTTTGGCTCTGTTGATGTCGTGAATTACACTTACTGATTTATATATGTTAACCCTGCCTTGATGTTGTGGGATAAAGCTTATTTAGCCATAATGTATGATTTTTTTTATTAGTTTCTGGATTTTGCTGGGTAGTATTATATTGAAGAGCTTTGCATCAGTGTTCATCAGAGAAATTGGTCTACAGTTCTCTTTTTTTTTTGTTGTTAGATCCTACGTGGTTTGGGTTGAGAGTGATACTAGCTTCATATGGCATGTGACTTTTACCTCATAATGTCCCCAAGCACCTGAAGCATGGGTTTAGGTTTCATAGTCAGGTGGATTGACAATGAATTCTGTGTTGAGAGTTGTGATCTAAATTTCCAAGCACTTCCAGCTGACTCTGCAGGGCAAATCCCTTCCAGTACCATGAGGATTGTCCACCAAAAATGCATTCAACCTGCTGCCCACTAGGAGCCAAAGCAGAAGAAGATAATGAAGAGTCACTCAGTAGCAGAAGGAAAGGTATCTGCATAGTCCACTACTTTCATCCTGGATAGTATTGGTACCACAATCCAACTTCGATGGTGAGATCTTATATTGATATGAGTCTTTTGAAAACTACTCTAGCAAGCAGTTTTAAATAGTAGACCTTGAAGACTATTTAATTTTGTGTTGGGCTACATTCTAGTGAGCCTGAATAGACGAGTTGGCTGCAAAATGTCCCATTAGATAATAAAATAATCTCTTTTCTTAAAGAAATAATTTCTATGTATTTGTAATCTAAATGTTGAAGAATGTTTCCCGAAGAATCCACCTTAGTTATTGTCTAATTGATAGGGAGCTGCTCCTCAAGGTAGTAATTGCCTTAGTTGCTCCTTGAGGCCACTCTCAGAACAGCTGTGTGACATTAGCATAAACAAAGATGCTAGGACAGGTTGCCACGGACCAAGGTTATCAAAAGATTTATCAAATGGTTTGAAGGAAATTAAGTAGTTGGTGGGTGAAGACATTTGTACCATTTGCGATTACAGTCTGTTTTGTCAAGAGCCCATTTCCCATCCATTTTGATCCCTTTTTGGTATTTCAGTAAATGCTCTGAAGGACCATTAAAAGCCAAGGATCAATACAGAGATCATGTAACTTGGCCCATAAATGGTGTCTGTCTATAAAATCAGAGGCTGACAATAGAGTAATAAATGTTGCAAGCTTCAAATTATTTTTAACCATTTTCTCTAATAGGAGAAATAGAGTGTAGTAATGGTCCATAATAGAAAAGCTAGCTCTCAGGCACTTGTACTCTTCCTGTGGGTTATTGAGAAATCAAGGTAGGCAGCTGTGGAAGAGCAAACTGGTATAGATTTTTGAAAGGATATTTGAGGGCTTTCAGGTGGTAATGAAGGGTAGAAAGCTATTCCCCCCCCCCCCCCTTCAAACATCAGGCTATTCATCTATTTTAGTAGAAATTATATTGTGACTAAAGTCAATGAATTTTCATAGATTGGTACCTGTAATTTAGAATAGAATTTTACTATCTAGTTCCACATAAACGTGCTATTTTAATAAAATCAAACAAGTAGAAGCGTGGTTTGTTCTAGAGAAAGTTCTAAGATGCTTAAAGCATTGGGGAAGTATAACAGAGTTCTAAAAGTAAGAAAAAGTGACAATTATCAAGTCCATTTGGTGATAGAAGCATGCGGGTTCTGAGATTTGTGTTCTATGGGTCAGAGAAAGATAACTTGATGAATGAATGAGAGGTGGAAGGGATGGAGAAAGAACACTGACATGTTGTAAAGAGACACGAGGCACGATTTCACCATGAGCTACCACTCCAGTGAGAGCTGCAGTGGAACTTGCCACAGACTCTGCTAAAGTCTCCTAGGGAGTGAGCCAGGAAGGCAGGAGAGAAGACAGGGATTTGGGGCTGAATCATTCTTTGCTTGCCTGGCAATGAGATACAGAGCAGAGGTACTATAGCACAAATTGGCAGTTCTATTGGTAAGTACAATAGCATTGCCTGGATGTTAGTAAGTTGATGCCTTACATAGAACAAAAAGTTAAGGGCAGTTAAAAAGCAATTGAATACTGACAGAGAGGCTCTTTGTGGGTTTCATCGTCTCTTACATTCTGCACTGTGTGAGCAGAATAGATTGAAGATTAAACTCAGGGTTTATTAGAATGGTCAAGTTTCTAAGATGATTGATCAGTGAAAAGCCCATTATATCAAGACTGGGTTCCTGGCTGGGAAAGCATGGCACCCTGAGACTTGAGATGGGGTTATTTGATTTGGTGTGCCAAAGGTTTTGGATCCCAAGGTCCCATTGAACACTTGTTTGCAGAAGTTTCCCAGTCATTCCTATAAAGAGTGGAGATAGGGACATAAGTGTTTTTTTTTTTTCTTGCTATTGTTTCTAACGTATTTATAATGTACCATGTGATCTTTTTGTTTCTTTGTATGTTCCTCCCCCATGGTATAGCGCCTATTTTCACTATATTTGATTCTGGTGCCCTGCATCTTGTATATATACTTCTCTAATTTGGGGAGGGGAATGGAAAAAACAAAATGCTTAAATAGGGATACAAGTTGTCCCATTGTAACAATGAGATGTACAAGACACTATGTTGAAAACCGAACTTTGCAATTTAGGTGGGGAGAGGAGAGTGCAGTTGTGGAGGTAGGAGGGAAGGGATGGTAGGGGAAAAACAAAGGAGGTAACAATGCTTGATAGGAAATGTACTCATGACCTTGCTCATGTACTCATGTAACTGTAACCCCTCTGTACAGCATTTTTACAATAAAAACATATTAAAATATATATCAGAAAAAAGGAGTGTGCACTCTTTAGCCATTAGGATAAATCTATATTATATTGAAACTCCATCTCACTCCAGACAAAATGGCTCTCAGTAGGAAAACAGCAATAACAACAATAATTTCTTGGAAGGATGGAGGTAAGGAAATGGAACCTTTATACATTGTTGATGGAGATTTGTTTAAAAAAATAAAGTTAGCACTACCGTATGATCCTTCTATACCATTCCTGGGTATATGCCCAAAGGAATCTAAGTCAGCATACAAACCTGCATGTTCATGTTTATTGTAGCACTATTCACAGTAGCTAAATTACAGAATCAGCCTCTGTGTCCCCCAACTGATGAATGGATACAGAAAATGTACTATACAGTTATTCAACTATAAAGAAGAACAAAATCATGCCACTTGCAGGAAAATGGACGGAACCAGAGACCACATTAAGTTAAATAAGCCACTCAGAAAACAAATATTACATGCTTTCTCTCATTTAAAGAATCTGGATTTTTTTTGTTTATTTTAAGGTCTGAAAGTCACAGAAGGCCCATTTGGGAAGAAGAAGGGGACTAACGGTAGAGTGAGCAAGATAGGGTAATACGAGGTGAATATAACTAAAAATACCTTATGTATTTGTATGAAAATGTCATAGTAAGCATAATTATTTTATAAATTAAAGAGAAAGGAAGACAAGAGAACATTCTCCATAGGTAGAAACAAAACTGTGGAAACATCCCTCTCACAAGGCAGTAGGTCTCCCCATTATGATCTGGCCTCCTCTTTTGCTGACAACCAGATTCATAAATACTGGGTCTGATAAAGAAAGGAAAGGAATGGGGGAGCATCCAGGGGTCCACATTTGAGGCTGAAGTGCTCTCAAACACCATGCTGGATAAGAGTGAATTTGTTAACTTTGGGATATTGTTTAAAGTCATGGGATCCAATACTCTAACAAAAACCTTGTATGCCTACTGGAAGCAATGTCCCCACAGTTGGAATGCCTGAATTACTGTGGCAATGATGTGAGAAGGGACTAAAAGGCTCATGGTAGCTCATATTCTGGAGTAGTAGGGCTGGAAAGCCCATTTAATAGATCTAGGATATATCTAGTTTATCTGTAGCAAGCAGAGATGAGCTAGATCTTAACATCACTAAGAAGTTCAGTAAGTGAGACTGGAAAGATAAATGCACAATGGCTACAATTTCTGCTGAAAACAGCTTGGTAAACTGACATGCAACCTTTGCAACCATTTTTCCCAGAATGGTCAAATTTATTCACAGGAAGTTTATTTCTGATTCCAACTTAGGAACAATCACCAAATCCAAATTTGCTCCTCAACCAACCTTATAAGATATGCAACTCCTGGTTAGCCTGCTCCAGCTTCCTCATGGCAACAATTACTTGATGCCCTCCCTTACATTTTTTTTATGGTCCTGGGGGTTGAACTCAGGGTCTGGGCATGTCTCTGTGGTCCAGATTAGTGTTCTACCACTTGAGCCACAGCACCACTTCTGGTGTTTTCTGAGTAATGTATTGGAGATAAGAGACTCATGGATTTTCCCGCCCTGATTGGCTTCAAATAGCAACCCTCAGATCTCAGCCTCCCGAGTAGCTAGGATTATAGGCCTGAGCCACCAGTGCCCAGTCCTGCCTTACTTTTTACTATGAAAATCTTCACTCTCCTGCTTGCCTTTGCTTTATGCTAAACACAAGTGATCGTGAATGACTATCTTATAGCAAGTTCTGAATACGCAGCCTTTATATGTTGTCATTTGGGTAGTTGTCACCTTTTCCACCTGACTCTTTCCATGGGCAAAGGCTGATGGAAGGAGAGGCTGTCATAGTCCTCCCTGATACTAATGAGGATTATGGAGTACCAGAACTATAAGGGCCAGGTGGTGGCACTTAGCTGCCTGAAGCCAGGAGGTTGCAAATTTTGGGAAAACTGCCAGGTTGAGTGGCAGCCAAAGAAGCTAAGTCTACAGAGGGCTGTGGAGAGATAGTTAATAGAATATAAATTACATTGCTGAGGGCAAAATAGAAAATGAATTAGAGAAAGCATTGCTCAGTATATTGCATACATTTAATCAAAGAAAGCAATCATAGAAGAATAGGAAGCAGAAGGGGGTCACCCCAGTAAAACATCACAATCTCCTTTCTAGTTCTTGGACCTGAGCCAGTTGTAGCTCCAGAACCAAGTGCCTAAACAGGTTCTGGCTGCCAGTGGGAAGAATACACCATCACCGTGGCGCGTATGTAAGGTAAAAATTCCTGCAGCCCTTTCACGAAAGAACCTATGGAAGTTATGTGAATGACTATATAATGGATGCACTAAGCTCTCTAGGTTGTGTTGAGGTCTCACTGGCTGGTCTTTTTTCCTAACAGTGTAATTGCAGTTGACACACTTGGAAATTGGGATTTAACCCATGAAGTCAGAGTTCATTAGGAGGTCCAAGAGAAAGCCTTTAAAATGGTTTGCCTACATTCCTAATTCAGATAGTAAATAAAAAGCAGTATCGTATAATGGAGGGAAGGGGACTGTTAAGGACCTCAAGGTTGTAGGAGTGCAGTATGGCTGGACTGTTACATCCAGATAAAACAAGGGAGGTATAAGTTGAATTATTATACTGATAACATCATGTTGGTCAGGCAGAATGCGCAAGGAGAAGCATGTTAGTACACCTTATTTAGGAAACCTTAGCACTAGTCCAAAGGGTAGTAGATAAATTCCCTGATGATATAAAGATCTGTGACAGAGGCAAAGGACCAAACTCTATGACTTCTCATGTAAGCAAAATGTCATTAGTTATTGTCAGCGCTGGACTGTACAACCTACCAGCAAATAAGTATCAGAATAAGACCCAGATATTTCTTAACATAGCTGAGGCCATCCAGGTACTTGAGGCAAATTGAGTTCACTGAGCTCTTCTTGTCCTGGAAGTTCTGGCAATTTGTTTTCATAGAAACAAATCACTATTCCAGATGTGAATTTCCCTATGGAAACTTAGCCAGCACGACTTGCAGCTGGAACTTCCCTGACTCATAGCATTTGTACAATGAAGGAAGTGGAGGAGTGAGCCCTAGTGGGACCTACTGGTCCCATTGCATCCTGTACCACATAGTACCTGACAACCTAACCTAACAGTGCATCAGAAGATACTACTATTGAAGATGTCACTAAACGCCACCTTGGAGGCAATACTCTGCAAGCATGGGTCCTTGGACAGAAACGTAAGAGACATTCTTAGGTTGCTGTTTCACTCTATACTGAAATTCTCAAGGGACAAAATCCCATACATTATTCTTTTGGAATATGGCTTGTAAAATATGATAAAGTATACACATCAAAATTGAACAATCTCTTCATGTCTAATGATATACATCACTGGATACCAAGAAAGCTAAGAAAAGTGTCCAGTATCCTTGCCCTCATGAGCAAACAAAACTGTCCTCCATGCCAGCTGATTCCTCAGACGCTTCCCTTGTGACTGTTGCAGCAAAGATCGGATGGCAACACGAACAGTTCAAATTAGCATGGGAACAACATTAAAAATGATGATATGTTTTTGGAATTTCAGAATCAGAAGGACTCAAAACCATAAATATTATATTTGCCAATGTTAAGGTTCTATTGAACTGAATTGTCATTGCAAATTACTGTGATTAAATGCTGGCCTTTTATATTGCACAGCTTCTCTTAGAGTTAGAGGAATCTTAGCTCAGGTCTCCTGTATATTGCATTTGGAAGAATTGTTTTTCATTATTGCCTTCAGGTATCTTGTAATATTATGTATTTTTGAGGACAAAATGAAAGTATATAATGCAAATAAGAGTGGGTTGGGACAATGTCTTCACATATCAGTATAATTTGATGTCACATCATATGTCTGTGAAGTAAACTTTACCTGCCTTACTAGGGAACTGAAACTCTTACTGTGTAATAAGTCCTATCTCTACTATTCATTTGGCTCCTAAAATTGTAAGAAACACATTTTTACTTCCAAAATGATTGTCTTATTTTAAACCCAGCTGTGTGTGAATTATTATTAATCCCTAACCCAGAAAGATTTATCTTCACATAATAGGTTATTTGGCTGGAAATAGACAAAATCAATATCAGATGGTTTTTCAAAAGAGAGAATGACTATATTTGTAAAGGGATCTGGATGACTGTGATACTGCAAAGAAACAGAAAGGCTATCTAAGGAAAATGATACATTAACTACCCAAGTTAGTATCTAAAAAAATTGTCAACAGGCCTAACTCCCATTTTAGTTTATAGGTTCTTTTGAACAATTATGTTATATATTTAAGTTCCTTAACATTTCCCAATTGTGTTATTAATGTGAAATCAGTGAAACAAGCACTCACAAATGTATTTTCACACAAGGAACTAAAACATGCCCCAAAGAGTGAAATTTTCTTTTCTGGTGGAATTCACTGTCATTTTGGAATGGAACTCAATTACTTCAGAATCCAACGGGATGTAAAACATGTGCTATGTAAGGCTTGTTGTCAGATGCTATCAAGGAACCAAATGCCTTAGCTTTTTTTTTTTTTTTTAAGGTCATAAACCTTTTCTGTGGAAGAAAGGAGAAGGAAGAGGGAGATAATGGTAGATGATGTCAATGGTGGTAAAAGAGGTAAAGTATATTCCCAAACAAGTCATCAACTATAGTGTGTTTCAAGATGGAGAGATGAGTTTCTTTTTCAGAATTTCTATCTTTAAAGTAACTTGGACAGAGCTGGCCAAGTAGTCCAAAGGAAATATGCCTTGCCCTAGAGATCACAATTAACTTCTTACAAGATGACTAGTAGAGTACTACTTGATATTGAGATAAATAAAGGACAAACCAGCCTTCTTCCCACTCTTACTTTGTTCTAAGCCTTGGACAGAGATTTGATGAAATGAGTGTTACATTTTTACACATAGGAAACAGGGAGCTTGGAGAGAAGAAACAATATACTCCATGTACACAGCTAGTAGAAAACATAAGATCTAATTCACAGGGTTCTTCCAGGAAGATTACCAATCTGTATTTGAGAGATATTTTTGTCCCCAAATGGCTTTCACACTGTATATTCAATAACCACTTGATTTTATCATGTGCGTTCCATTTAGTGATATCTTAGAAATTTTATTATGCATTAAATTTTTATTATTTTATCCATTAGATTTTATCTACACACAGTAACATAGATACTATTATGTATCTGTAAGCTTCTTTGGTATCTGAGACCATGATTTATACCAAGGTAAGTATTCACTACTCATAGTATGTCTCCTGGCTCATTGGACATTGCTTAGTGGAGTTTTAACTTTTACTGTTTTGCTGGTGTTCATCATTCATTCCTTCATCAGTGGGGACTACTGATGGAATATGAATGAAAGAAAAATATCTGTGGAGATGAATGGGTAATTATGGTTTAAAACAGTGGCTTTCAAATCTCTTTATGAAATCTATAACTACATATTTTTCATTGGATCTAGATTATCTGTGTGCATTCTAACACTCCAGTCAAAGGTATCTTGAAACAACAGTGTTGTCATCATAGGTGATGGGCTCTGATCTATTCTACCTTATTTTATAGAAGAGGCTGAGATATGAGGACAGCATGTGGTTCAAAGCCAGCCCAGACAGGCAAGTCTGTGATACTCTTTTCTTTTTTTTTGGGTCCGGTCGTGGGGCCTGAACTCTAGGCCTGGGCGCTGTACCTTAGCTCTTCAGCTCAAAGCTAGCACTCTAACACTTAAGCCACAGTGCCACTTCTGGCTTTTTTCTTTTTTCTTATGTGGTGCTGAGGAATCGAACCCAGGGCCTCTTGCATGCAAGGTAAGCGTTCTCCACTGAGCCACATTCCCAGCCCCACGTGAGACTCTTATCTGCAATTAACCACACATACACAAAAACGCAGAAAAGCCAAAAGTTCAGTGGAGCTATGGCTAAAGTGGTAGAGAGCTAGCCTTGAGTGAAAAGTTCAGGGATGGCACCCATACTCTGAGATAAGCCCCAGTACCAACACACACACACACACACAAACACACACACACACACACACACACATGCACATCAGTGTCTACTAAATTGATTTAATGATATCATGGCCTTCATTTTGGAAACAAACACAATTTAGGTAATTATGAGGCATTATACAGGCTTTCAATCTCTATTTTATTAGCATACATTAATAGTAAAGGGGAAATTACTTTTGATAATTCTATAGATCTAACTAGTGTACTTCAAATGCTTAATCTCTTGTAGTATTTGGGATGGTATTAAAATAAACTTGGGTATTCTGATAGGGTAGATTGCAAAAATTGCCTTAATTATTTACCCCTTTTCCATAGCCATGGTTTATTTTTTTTTTTTTGCTATGTAACTTTAAAGTGTGTACCAATTTGATGTTGGCCTGTAGGCAATTTGCTTTGGCCAATAAGAAGTTAAGAAATATGATGCAATAAGAAACAGCACATATGTATGTTGGAGCTTCATTGCTATTGGCCTTTCTTGTTTTAGTTATGAGAACAGACATGACTGATTCTAGAGCCACATGAATCAGAGATAAATCACTCTAGGTGTTGCAGTTAAGGCAGCAGCCAACACTTACGTGTGTTGAGCTTAGCCAAAATTAGCTGAGGTACCTACCACCCTGGACATGCAAAAAAAAAAAATAAGCCTTTACTGTTAAGTACGGTAAGGAATTGGGTTTGTTTTGCAATGTTACAGTGGCAATAGATAACACACAGGCGACAGAACTCAGGTATATACTATTCCTGTTTGAGTATGCATTGTATACTTATCTGCTAGAATCATTAAAGAGCGAATTCATTATGCTTAACTTCTTGAGCATCAAAATGTATGCAGCTAGTTGATTGGGGTTAGCCACTATAGGTATTGTAATAGCAGTTCTCAGATTTTAGTGTTGATCAAATTTTAGTGTTGACCGGATCTACTGATTTATAACCTAAGATTAAGTTTGAGAACTGTTGAATTGGTGGGGCTCTGTATCTGTTTTTAGGACTTCTCTGCTACTTTAGTCTTTCCTTTAACCTCCTGATCTAGGGCTCATATTTTCTGATTTTTCCATGTAAAAATTTTACCAGTTCGCCACAATGATGAGATACTAACAGACTGCCTTTTTAAGTGGACCAAGCATTTCTATATTTACTAGTCAGGTTTCAGTGATAGAACTAAACCTACTATGATCTTCATATCTTTCTTATTTTCTCTGACTTTAGGGGTATTAATGAGTTCCCTAGATTGAGAAATATTAAATCTCACTGATCACCTCAATCTGGTGCTTTTCAATCATATTAGAGTTTGGAATCACCTGGAGAGTTATGAAAAATTCAGATACCCAGGCCATACCCAACTGGATTATTTCAGATTTATGGGGATGAGTCTAAGTTCTTAATAATCTATAGGTGTGATTTCAGCATGCCATAGGGTAGAGATCCAATGGTCTGGTATATTTTTCATCCAAGTTTTCTACTTTTAAAGTCTAAAAGTAATAAGCTTCGGTGCCTTTATGATTTTATTGTAAAAAGAATTAGATTATGCACATTGGGCAATACAAAAATAAGACTCTTAAAATCCTCGTTTTTTCTTCTCTATTTTTCCTGTTAATGAAAAAGTTTCATTTTTACCCTTACGGTTATTATATATTATATATTTATCTAATATATACCATATAGGATATATTATAAATACTTATCTCATACATATTAGAAAAAATTGAGATTAGAAAATATCTCCTTCATTCATATAGCAAGTATGTTATATGTCTTATGTTTCTGCAGCTCTAATATCTGAAATTCTCAGATAAGTTTGCAACTTCCCTGGACTGAGGGAGCCCCATTGCATCTCTCCAGACAGTCTAGCTCCAAGTACTAAACTAACTTAATGTTTTATCTTCTACATGTATGTGTGTTGGGTGAAGGATACTTATACTTTCTGCTATATATATTTTTTAACATGAAAAGAGCTTGTTTTCCCACTCTCGCATTCTCTCTGCTCTCTCTGTCTCTCTTTGTCTCTCTGTCTATTTCTCTGTCTTTGTCTCTGTCTCTGTCTGTCTGTCTGTCTGTTTGTCTGTCCGTCTGTCCGTCTGTCTTTCCTCCTTCACCTTAGGAGCCAGGAAAAATACTCAAGTGGGAAAAGGGTATTATTTCACTCCCAGGAATAACAATGATAGAAACTTGGAAATAAAAGTAAATGTGTATAGGTGTATAGGTAATGCATTTTAAAAGTCTGAAGTGCCTCTGGTTTATTCATTTAAAATGAAAATATTCTTCAATCATCAAAATCTTGTTTATAGCTTATTTGGGAAACTTTATCTTAAAACCAGATATAGATTTTGGAAGGAAACCAGAGTCCTGGACAGCCAAATCCCCTAGGAGTCACAGGGAAAATTACTGGAGATTAAAGTTTTTCTTACTAAGCTTGAGTTATTCAGATTCTGGGAATATAAAAGATATAACTTAAGATGTCTTTCTTGAAGTAGCTGTATTTCATCAACTTTAGTTGATAGAGTTAGGAACTTGCTATATTTGAAGGAACAATTACTCAACTCTTCAGAGTTTCTTTATGTTAAAGACCAAATTCCCAGCTTCTATATATTAGTAAATCCTTTTATGCAGAGCCTCTTCAAACAGGATTACTTGTATTTCCAATGATTTATTTGGCAAGTGGCTTTTTGAATGCCTATTATATAACTGGTTCTATTACTTCCTAGGAATTTATTACTGGGCAAGATTATTCCTGTCCTCATGGAACTTGAAGTTTAATAAAGAAGTCATTTAACCATTAAGCAAATAAGTGACCCACAGAGTGATTTAATTTCAGTTGTTGTAAGTGTAAAAAGAGTCATTACAGTGTGCAATGAAAATCATTAATATGAGAATATCTTATTTGGTGATTTGCAATGATTTTCTTAAGAATAATATTTTGGATGACATTCATAAATATTAGCTGGCCTGTTGTTTTGCAATGATAGATTTCAACCAACTCACTGAAAGCTGGTATGTGTATGGGAACCAATTTTGTGTGACCAGGTGCCTACCATGTCTCTGTAAAAATTTAATTTAGGAAACCAATAAGTATATGTTTATAGAAGCCAAGGGTAAGCAGCTAAAATGGCAAGAGTGACTCAATAATATATACACCAATTCAACAAATATTTGCACTGACAAGATGCAATGAACAAAATAGACAGGAACTTTACCCTCAGGAAGCTTGCAGTGTCGTAGAGCAGACAGGTAGTTGTAAGCAAAGCAAACAAGTGACAGATACAGCATACCAGTTACATTTAACTGCTCTGGAGAGAAAATAAAGCAGATAGGGAGTTTGAGAGTGTTGGATGTTGCAAAGTTATCATAGCCTGTTTTAGTGTAATACTCTTGGAAGAAAATGTACTGATTTTTACTTACAAACCAGGATATTTGGCTTGCAGCTGACTGGGGCACTCCCATATTTGAAAGTTCATTGGAATCCTTTAAAGCTGTCATCCATATATTATGAATATTATGAATGATGTTGTTTTCCTCATGACTTGTGATTTTCAGACACCATATAAGGGAAAGTACTAACAGAGAAGTCCTGGAATACAACAAAGCAAGAATATAGCCCCTGACACCAGATTACATGCCTGAAATTGGGTCTCTGCTACTTGGTACTTATAGGAAAATAACAGTGCTTTGTCTTATTATAATAGGGACTGTCCTGAAACGTTATGTAACATATGTGAAGAAAATAAAAGAATGCCTGTCACATAGGAAATATCTTCATTGTTATTATCATTTATCTTTACAAATGAATTTCAGCACCTTCATAAGCTTGTTATCTATTTCTTCCCTTTTTTCAACTCCTGATTCTTATGATTAGGTCATTTTTATTTATTTATTTTTGTATATATTTTTATTGTAAAGATACGTACAGTTACATGAGTAAGGTAATGAGTACATTTCCTATCAAGCATTGTTACCCCCCTCCTTTGTTTTTCCTTTCCTTCCCCACCACCACAAGTCCTCCTTGCCCCCAAAATTGTAAAGTTCGTTTTCAACATAGTATCTTGTACATCTTATTGTTACAATGGGTCAACCTGTATCCTTATTTCAGCATTTTGTTATTTATCTTCCCCTCCCCAAATTAGAAAAACGTATATATAAGATGCACGGCACCAGAATTAAATACAGTGAAAACAGGGGTTATACCATACATCATAAATACATTAAAAAACCAGTAAAAAATACAAAACCACTTGTGTCCCAATCTTGGGGTTCATTTCACGTAGCATCATCTTATATGGTCATATGTACATAGCTTTTGACCTTTTCTATTTGTATGAGTTTTAGATTCAAGGATTTCTGTATTTTTCTTTTTATGTGGTACCAAGGACTCAAATCCAGGCCTCATGCATGCTAGAAGCACACTCTTTCACTAAGTTAAATTCTCAGCCCTAAATTCAAGGATTTCTGATCTAAAGTGTTTTTTTTTTTTGTTTTTTTTTTTTTTTTTAGTCGGTCGTGGGGCTTCACCTCTGGACCTGGGCGCTGTCCCTCAGCTCTTCAGCTCAAGGCGAGTGCTCTACCACTTGAGCTATAACACCACTTCTGGTTTTCTGGTGGTTTATTGGAGATAGGAGTCTCACGGTCTCTCCTGCCCGGGCTGGCTTTGAACCGCGATCCTCAGATCTCAGCCTCCTGAGTAGCTAGGATTACAGGCGTGAGCCACCAGCGCCCGGCCTGATCTAAAGTTTTAATCACAATGTTCCTTCCAAAATTCTTACTCAGAGCTTTCCTCCAGAGGGAGAACGTAAAAATCTGTGTTGCTTGGGTGATAATTACTACCTATTTAAGAAATTTATAATTTTCTAATGAATAATTTCACTGGCATTGAAGGATGGACCCATTTTCTGAGGCAGACTTTAATGGGATACGTGTTTGTTTTTTGAGGGTGGTCTTATTGGAGCATTCCCTTCACTTAATCAACCCTGAGCACTTATAGTGAAATACTATTGTATTTCGGTCACAGGAATGGAACATTTCCACAGTTCTACCTACAGCTTCTTCCTTGCTTTATGTCTGTTATTCCTATGGTATTCCATATCTTTTGACCTCGACAACTTTACCCTTCTAGTTAGTGAATTTATCCTTGCTATTTCCCACCAAATGATAGGGCCCATGGAAGAACAATGATGTCCAGAAGAAAGTTCTCCAAATAATTGGTTACTATTGTATTGCAATCTATCAACTGTAGCACAATTTAATATTCTGCTTCAACTAATGAGAGAAATGACATTGCGATATAAGTAAGAGTTTAGCCGCCAAATTCCATGTGTACTCATCCAAAGCAGCCTGAAATCCCAGGCCTCTTTGTACAGATAAGCAAAGCCAAAATTACAGAGTGGAGTTTGTATGAAAATGTAAACACAAAAGCCGCAGCTGGATGACCTCTGCTTTAGGACTGGGACTGATGCTTTCTGTTCTGCCCATTCTCTCTGGGCAATGACAGGTCCTAAGCTAATGCCCACTTTCTGTGTAACTGTATCTATGAGACTCTAACTTCATTAGATGCAGGAAGACAGAGAAATGGTAGTTGGAGTAACTCAAGATTTGTGGAGAATTAGGAAAGAGAGCTCTCCAGATATTCCAGCCATATTATGGAAATGACCAATTATAAAGTATATGTATATGCGTGTGTGTGTGTGTGTGTGTGTGTGTGTGTGTGTGAGTATGTGTGTATGTGTGTGAGTGAAGAGACAGAGAGAGATGGGGTGGGTAAGCTGGGGTGGGCGTGGGGAAAGGGCTGTGTATACTTTTGACATTGACTGGGTAGATGCTGATTATCTGTAGTGGAATAATTTTTTTGTCTTTGAAGCCCATTAATTTTTTTTCCTGGTGAAATCATAAATTTGTTCACTCATCTAGCTATCCATCTAGCCACATAGCCATCCCCAAATTTCAAAAAGTAGCTGTCATGGGAAGGTTGCATTAAAATTCTTCAGCTCTCATTACATGTTTTTTTTTTTTTTTTCAGAAAGACCTTCTACACTTAGTTTAGGTTTTTAGTACTCTTAATTTTTGTCCTGTCATACTCTCATCACTTTTCACCCTATTTGTTTTATTCATTATTTGTTTTTGCCACCAACCTGTGAGCTGTTTGTTCACCAATATGTTCCTGAGGCTCAGCACTGAGCTTGGCAGTCAGTCCAAATGCAGTAGTCTAGCTATGAATTAGCAGTACTTTCTTAGGTTTACTCACTCTTGAAAAAGTCCTTTTAGCTTCATTCCTGAAAAAAATATTGCTTTTATCTAAGGATTGTGTCTTGATATGTGTCTGTCTGTCTGTCTATGTATATGCATGTTGCAAAGCTTGAAAACCCATCTAGATTTACACTTTACTTCCCTGACTGCTCTTGCAAAGAGCAACAAGAAATTGACTGTTATTTCTTCTCATCTTCAGCTACACATATTTCCATGTAGTTTTAGGAATTAGCCACTGAGGAATAATAGGTTAGAGGGTTTTGATGATAGTTTTGGCCCATAGAACTCATTCATCTTAGGGCATATATCTCCATCTGCCAGGCAGGGGTGCTTTTTCCAAGAAGTATTCAAATGTGGGGAACATGTGTTTGAGTTTGTGGCATTTGGGTTTAGATAAATTTTCTAAGCTGATGCCTCAGCAGCAAAGAAAACTGACCAGAGTTCTAAGGCAGATGTGGTGGAAACAGGACATTCTCAAGAGAAGTACTGACATTTCTAATGAAGGAAAACAAACTTCATTCATACTCAGCAGCTCCTCCCTCGAGGTATCTAAGCAGGAAGCATGGAAAAGGGGGAAGCTTGAGAGCCATACCCTCTTAAGTCTGTAGGGAAGGGGTCAGTTCTGGGTCCCATTAGGAAGCCACAGAACACAGTTCTTGAAGGTTTTACATTTGGCTAGAAGATTATAAAATATCATTGTTCTTTTTCAAAAATTCATTTCCCTTTCTACCTAATTATTTTTCTATTTTTAGGGATGATTGAGATAAATAATTAGGAAACCGAGCTTTCACTTTTGGTCTGAATTTGTGTTTAAAAGAGAGGAGTAACCCAATAATTATGACCAGTAATATAATAATTACTATTTGATTAGTGAGTAGGATTACAGCCAATGCCTTCCAGAAATTACAGCTGGGGAGGCTACCCAGCTTTCTGCATGGCACAGCTGTATACTCAAAGGGAAGGTATCTTTAGAAAAAATCTCCATGGAAAATAGGCAAATGAATGCTCTACTTTAGACTTTACTTCAACCTTCACTGTGGTGGGTGACTGCAATGTTGTTTAGAGGTCAACTTTACACACTGGATATCAGTATTTTAAGAGGACTAGAGCAGAGGGGTCAGCCTGGGAAAGTCATCTGACCACATGACAAATGCAGAGTACACACATCTGGTCTAAATGGCTGGGTAGAGCCTCCAGTTCTTGACATGAATTCTCAAAACTCTAAGTAGCTGGGTAGGGCATAGACAGCAATTCATATTCTTCAGTTTGGAATTGGACTACAATCTAATTTAAGATAATTTAAAAACAATGAGAGTTCTGCAGGCACATTTACATGACTGGATATTTAAAATATTAGAACCTGTAGCGTCCTGGTTACTCTTGAAGGATTTATATCACAAATATTGCCAATTGTAACTCTCAGTACTCAAAGCATAGAGGTTGGTTTTACAGCATGGAAGCACTGATATAGGCCTTATTTCTTGTAAGTCATTTTGAGGTGCAAAACTTCAATATTTGTGTTCCACAAGTGCCTCCAGTCATGAATCAAGAGCTGGATGACACAGGTAGCTGAAAGTTTTGCTGCTTGAAGGTGATAGAGTGTATTATGTTCTATTGGATGTGTTAGGCCCTCCTCTAAGTCACTTATAACTTGGTGAGAAGAACATCAAAGGCTGAAAAGAATTCTTATGGATTATCCATAGATTTTGCTTCTCTGAAACAACTGTAGTGAAGGAGAATATTAAAGGGACCAGACCAACGATGATAAAACCACCTGGGTAGATATGAGGGCAAATAGATTATGTAGGTCTTTTTTTATTATTCTCTCTGTTTCTTTTTCTGTTTTGCTTTCTCTGCCTCCCTCTCCTTTCTGTTTCTCTCTAATCTCACTCTTTTTCAAATGGACGGATAGAGGGGAGTGTGTATCACAATTCTCTTTTCAATAGGTTCTCTGCCCATTATTTATTTAGTGTCCTATCTACGGGAGAGGCATACATCATTGCCTTTCCTTACAGGCATACATTGCTTGTGGTAATACTAAAGTGAACAAAAAGTCATGAGGTAAAGTCTGATTTAAAAACACACGTGGGATAAACTTAGGAGACTTCAGGATTCTATATCAGCTGGTGCAATACCACTCAATATTTATCATTAGTTAATGCCTTGTTAAACACTGAGAATAGACAGCAGAATAGAATGAGTCCCTATCCTTAAGTAACACATTGTGCTGTGAGGGAGAAGATACTGATAAGAATGTTTCAGTGGAGTGAGTGCCACAGTAGACATACCTCTGTAGTACAATTGGGTTTGTTAAGAAAGAACTCCGAGTTTGCCTGAGAAAAATCAAAAGATAACTCCTTACTGAAAACAAAGTAAAAGTTTATCAGGGGCATTTTGGGCAAAATGAACACTGCATAAAAAGAAAATGTAAGAATAGTGTGGACAGAGTATGTATTGAAAAACTGGAAAAGGGAAAAAAATGAATAAGTAGTCAGGAGCAAGGTCACAATAAATACTGTATGCCAGAATTCTTCTGAGAAATAAGGAGCTACAGAAGAAACACTGGATTTTAAAACATTCTACGTGAAAGATTAAATTGAAAGGATTATCCTGGAAACAGGAGGATCTGAACATAGCTTCAGTAAGAAGTAATTGAAACTAGCAAAGGTGATATTTTGAGGGAGATTTAAGAAAATAAAATATATGGTACTTGTTAAATACAATTGTATACCAAAAATGTCATCTAAAGCAACTCTGGATTTTGAGCAACACAGGCAATGGTATTATTGATTTACTTGATAAATATTTATTATATACTCAACAGGTCATCGTATTTTACACTGTACTTGGAAAGACATACTCTCCATAGGGCAAGTAAAATGGAGCTGTGACTATTTCTTTCAATATGGATTCCAATAAAGGATTATAGATGATATCATCACTTAGAGATGTGTTAAGCTCAAGGAATCTATAAGACATTCAGGAGAGATGCAATGACCAAATTGTGACAGAAGATGAGGACTCAGGAGAGACATACTTTGGAATAATCCAAGTAGTTCATAGCCAAGATTTGTAAGCAATGAAATCACAAAGAGGGCTGGGTTATAGTGCTATAAGAGAAAATAGTCAAGGGGAGAAGCAATTTTTAAAAGGCAACAGAGGAGGAATACCAGTGAGTAGGACCAGTGAGAAGAAATTATAAGAGATAAATTAGAGGAATTATTTTTTGCCTCTGGTCTCTCAGGGCTCTGGAGAGTCTTCCTTTGCTTATACACAGGGTAGTACACATTTGTGTTATTTCCAGTGCATCAAAAAGAGCAGGTACTATGTCTATTTAATACAATGCAAGCATTAGGAAATTCAATCTGTTCTAAAATCTGTATCAAAGAAAGTAAATGTAATGAAATATGTGATATTTGAAAAGAGCTCATGTAAACTTTTCCATCGCTCTGACAAAATACTTGACAACGAACAACTTAAGGGATTAAGGATTTATTTTTGCTCATACTGAGAGCTCAGTTTATGGTCACGTGGCCCTATGTGCTTGAACATCATGGAAATAGAAGAGTGTGGCAGAGGAACTTCTTACCTCATGGCTGACCTGGATATTAGAGGGGGGAGGGGGAGAAGAGAGAAAGGGAGAGGGAGAGGAGAGAAACACAGAGAGACACAGGGAGACAGAGACAGAGACAGGGAGGCAGAGAGAAATGCAAAGGGGTTGGGGAAAAGATACCTGTGAGGACTCACCCCCAGTGACCTACTTCCTCTATTTAGGCTCCATCTCTTAAAGTTTCCAGAATGTCCAAAAATAGTGCTAACAGATGGGACTCTTAAGTTTTAGCATATGGGCTGATGGTGGGCATTTTATATTCAAACCATAATGGAGCCTAACTTGGTATTTATGGAATTCATGATCAGGGAAACTTTAGTTCTAGACTTCATTCCCAACTGTTTGTCAAGTTACTTGCACTTCAGTAATGTATTTGTTCTATGTACTTCAGTGTCCTCTTAGTAAAATCAGGGTGTTGAGCTGAAAGACAAAGTCCTTTTTGGTTCTAAAAGTCTGAGTTTGGACACATCATTTGAGTGTCATGCTAACAAGATGATGTATTGTTGAATGGAGGTGTCCTGTCAGCATTCACTGATATATTATCTTATAAAACATGGGGACATTAAATATTTGATAGTGGAACTCGGAATATTGATTTTTTTCCCCCAGTCATAAATGGCCTTTGCTTTTGAAGAATGGAAAGCGTTGCAGAGTTGTTTATACCAGTAGATTGCATCCCTGCAAAACGAATGTCAAACAGTGCATCTGGGTATTGTCTTGATAAATTACATGACTCAGTGATCACTGACCCACATTTTGTAATATGATTTTTATAAAACCCGTGTGACAATGCTAATGGAGATAGATGCACTGTGTAGTTCTTATAGAGCAGAAGTGAAGAGTTTTTCTGGAAAAAATAAAAATAGGAAATATAATCACAGATTTGCTATTATAAGATTTCATATAAAGAAAGAATGTTAGGTGGGTGGATCTTTTTAAATAAAGGGAAGTTGTTAGAATTTTAGGAAAATTTGCTGAATGCCAACCAATAATACTGCTTTGTCAAAATAACTGTTTATTTCTGTACTTCTCAACTCTCCACTGGCATAGCACCAGGTGTGAAATAATAGGCTTGTGTTCTGTACATATGCTGGGGTTCATGACACTTTGGCTCATGCAGTGTTGTTTGGGGATTTCTGTTTTATGACTTTATTTTAGTGGTGGCAGCATGCATCTGAGGATTCACAGCAGAGAAAAGACTCTGACCTTATCAGTGAAGATGTTAGCCTCTCTTTTGAAAGAAGAATTTGTCTCCAATGACAAATTCACCAGTGTTTATGGAAAAAGCAACAGGACAATTATAAAGACTTAAAAAAAAATCTTGAAACATTATGTCCTATCAGGTAACCTGCCAAGACAGAAGGAGAAATTTAGTTATCTTCAGAATGTAAGACTTATTGAAAAAAATACAATTTTGGGAGTGACAATTGAGTATCAGTAGAGCCATTCTTCTAATTTCATTTTGTTATATTTGAATTCACATATAATTATCTATTCTTATGGTGATGTTTTAATACATGTGTCTATTTTGTACTGGTTGAATTAGGGTAACTGCACATCCATGATTTAATTTTAAAATAAATTTAAAAATAATGGTAGGAATATAAAGAAACCTAATATGATTTGGAATCTTTTTGAGGAGAGGGTTTTTATTTTTAATAGTTGAACATGATGGTTCACACCTGTAATCTCAGCTTCTTGAAAAGTGGAAGCAATGGACATCAAGTTTAAGAGCAGTTCAATCAAGCCTATGGTCCATGCTATAATCCTAGCTATTCAGGAGGCTAAGATCGAGGATTGAGGTTCAAGGTCCACCTGGGCAAGAAAGCCCTTAAAACTTATGTCCAATTATCTACCAAAAAGCTGACAGTGATGTTGTAACTCAAGTGATAAGAGTGCTGTTGAAAACGAACTTTACAACTTCTGTGGGGGGGCGTAGTTGTGGAGGTGGGAGGGAAGGGATGGTAGGGGGAAAAAAAATACAACAATGCTCAATAGGAAATGTACTCATTACCTTGCTCATGTAACTGTAACCCCTCTGTACAGCATTTTTACAATAAAAAACATACCAAAAAAGTGCTGGCCTTGAGTGAAAAAGCTGAGGGACAGTGCCTACTAGGCCTTGAGTTTAAGTTTGATACTCTCTCTCTCTGTCTGTCTGTCTCTGTCTGTCTGTCTGTCTCTGTCTCAACAGCAACAACAACAACAAAAACCCAACCCAATTTAAAGGTACTGAACACTTTACTCAAAATAAAAATGAAAGGGTTGGGAGCATAACTCAAAGCAAAAAGCATTTGCCTCTTAAGTGCGAAGCTCTGGAATCAATCATTACTACTGCAAAAATCAAGTAAACAAACAGAAGAACCAAAAGCACCCACAACTTTCTCTTCTTAATTTTTTTAGGGATTGAGAACAAGGAAAATGCCAAAGTGAGTTTGCTGAGTGAACGTCTAACCTGAGAGCATGTTCCAGCAGGGATGGGAGCCTGGAGGTCAGATGCCCTCATCTGTGTGACTGGAGATGTGTGTGTAGATGAGATTACTCAAGGGAGAGTTTGAGGAGGGAGATAAGCAAAGCTTTGAGAGTCAAATCTTGGTAAGGATCACATTTTTAAGTGGCTGGTGGAGAGAGACAAGGAAAGTTAAAAAGAAGAGTCAGTCAGTCATGAGAAAAATCTTTGTGCTTAAGGCAGAAGAGAATTTAAAAAAGAAGGGAATGGTCAACAATGCCAAGTGCTACAGGGAGATAAAGTAATAATTGAACCGGAACATATCTATTGTATTTGTCAACCAGTAGGATATTCTGACCATTGTGAAATCCAGTTTAGCGGAACAGTCATCACAGAAACCCAGGTTGCAAAAGACTGAGGAGTAAATAGGAAAAGAGCAACCAGAAACAATCTATACTCCTTTATTTTAAATGAAATAATGAAATCCCTGTATTGCCTGCATGTGTATGTGTCATGAAGAGTTGAAAATTATAATTTCAAGGATAAGAGGGGTTGCAGAGTATTGTAATGATGGTAAAGAATTATCAGTTGCTACTTGAGTTTGGGCTGGTTTTGTTATTTTCTCTAAGCAAAGCAGTATGACAGATCATAGCAGTGAGTCAACCAGATGCAGGATTGTTCAGTAAACGTCCTTGGAAGGACATGGAATACAAGCCAGGACGCAAGGAGGAGAGAAAGAGGCCAGGGGCCACACTAAGCTCATTCATTCAAAGTCTTTAAAAGCAGTGGTGGAAAACTGTAGTCTAGAACTCAATAAAAATCCCCAAGTCACAGGCATGGGGAAATCATCCTCAGAAACAAACGTAAAGTTCATGAGTAGTATTTGGTTTTGAGAGCAGACCCACAGAGGCAACAGACTATAGAAGGAGCATAGGATAGAGATGGTCCTGACAAATGTTTGAAGATACCCATGGCTGTGCTTGAACTTGTCTTTCATGTCAGAGTGCAGAGGTGAATGGACTTTTAGAGATGAGCCACTTTTAGATTTCTTTCCTCAGAAGTTTATGATAGAATGGCAGGACCATGTCAAGTGGAGAAAGGCATAGCTCAGGCTTACATACAGAAAAGGACAGCTGGGTACTGCATCACAAGTCCTCAGAAGGAAGGCATACAAAAAGATTTCACATCATTATCTTTGGTTACTTATATCACAACATCTGCCATAGTAGAGGCATCAGAATTTGTAGGAAAATGTTAAAAGTCATGAAGACCTGTTGGTGATCCTTTAGAAGAATGGTCAATGAAAGAGCGATCAATTACCAGAAGTTTAAATAGTGAATTAAAGAGGGCAAGGATGATCCAGGTACAGGTGGTTCATGTCTGTAATTCTAACTACTCAAGAGGCTAAGATCTATGAGGGTCTGCGCAGACCCTCATAGCCAATTAACCAGTAAAAACCTGGAAGTTGAAGTGTGACTCAAGAGTTAGAGCACTAGCTTTAGTAAAAAAGCTAAGCAAGAACAGGAAGCTCTGAGTTCAAGCCCCAGTACTGGCACAGAAGAAGAAAGAAGCAAGTGGAGGAGGAAGAGAAAGGAAGGCAAGAATGAGCAAGTGGCAAAACTGGCTTGGGTTAAAGTCATTAGCCCTTCACTGACACAGAACCAGGCATGACTCTGATGAATTCTGTAAGAAAATATGAAATGGGAAAATTCCATTTTTCTATGTAAAAACTTTTTTTCTCAAATATCTGCCACAAATGGTATGAGCATTTCCAATGTATTGGGTTCATTGCAAAAAAATGTTCATCTTTAGAAAACATCTTCATGGTGCAAAATCTCAAGCTACAAAAATCTACAGATTTCCACTTACAAATTCTAATTCACTGTCACCCTAGGCCTTGTTATGGCCAATTAGCCAATCCATACAACTTCCTAATTCATTTATTTTCTAAAAATGTCCTCCTTATGTAGTATAGTGATACCATTCAATTCCTCTGCAGTTAGGCTTTTGAGAGTTTTAAAGGCTTCTATTCTTTTTGGTTATATGTTGTAATGATTAAAAAAATAACATGTAGCTTCTGGTTCTGCAAACCTTAACATAGGGTGTATGAACCTAGAACTGAGCACACTTCTCTACGTGTAGGGAAGTGACAGGTAGTGGGACTGTTACCCAGCTTGAACTCAACACAGTGAGGTCAATGGTATTACCAGCAGGCCTGCTTTATTTAATCCTAGCAAGGAGGTCATATGGGTCTCTAACACAATAAGTAATGTTTGAATTTATATTTTTACATTAATTGTTAGAAAGTAGGATTCCTCATTTGATCCTTTGATAAGACATTCTTTTTAAAATGTAAATATGGGCTCAGATTTTATGTTGTTTTCTTAAACTCTCCCAGTGTGTTGGAAGCTTTCCTAACCTTGATCATGCTGAATAATGCGTTTGCTTTTCTAGCTTTGTGTCATCTGTAAGAATGCTTTGCCCCAGTTTTTGATAAATACATTGAAGAAAATAGAATCAAGGAGAAGGCCCAGAGAAATGCCAAATATTATTCTTCCTACTTGATAACAAGTTTATAAACGGACATTTCATGGGACAATTTTCCAAACAGTTTTAAATCCCCTGCGTCCTTGCTCTGTAGCCAATGCTTCTCTACAATAATACTACAAGAAACTGCCAAACAGTTTAGTGAAATCAATGTGTATTGTCTGCCTTAAAATCCTCCTAAGTTTCTCCATTACTTTCAGAAGAAAGTCCAAATGTTTAAACACGCTACAAAGATCTGGTCTTTGCCCATTTCTCCTGCTTTTTTTCTCCTCATTCCTTGCTTCCTACTTTGAAAGTCTGCTCTGTCTTCCTGAATTACTAGCAACTCTCTTCATCACCTTACCCTCTGTCTGCCTGAATTTATTCGCCTCCTATTTTCCCTGATCTGTTCTCTACTCCTGACCCTTGCTCCTTTGGCCTGGCTTGTATGTCTTTGCCTTTCAAACTGTTACTGAGATGCCCTCATCTAAAGCTGCCTTTCATCTTTCTCTATTACATGCACATTTAATCCCATGAAGACTGACCTTATGTTCTTCTCTATCTTCACCACTAGCTTCAAATCCCCTAGAAGGTGATGCAATACCTATCTTGTGGGGCATTTTATCCCCCAGGTCTCTTAAAGTACATATAGCCAGGAACTCAACACATTGGTTGAAATCAATCCTGACTGATATTTGAATAAGATTTAACTGTAACGTTATTTCTCTCTACTTTCTTTCTAATAATTCATGGAAGTTTGTCACAAATTATTTTTGGTACCTTCATGCTGGCTTTGAAGTGTACCTTTTTCTTTAATATCATACAAATAATCAATTTAAGGATACACTTTAGAATATTGCTAGGTCTGAAAGTCAAACTCATCTGGCTTTAGATTACAAACCTTGCCCCCACTTTATGAAATTTGAAGCATTTGCTTAGTTCTGATCTTCTGGCATTTTTCCCATTCCCTCTGATTTTTTTCCCTCCAAGACACTAGCAGCTGCAATAACAGCTGCAAATTGTTTTAATTGTTTTAGATGTAATGCATCTGGACTTGAACACATTTTAAAGTTGCTAGACACTCTCTCACTATCTCCCCTACTAAGATTCGTGTTCAATCTTCTACAATCCCAATATCACTCTCCTTCATGGAGAAGAAATGGAAACAAACAACAGTCAATTGTTCTTTCTTTTCTCCTTTACTATCTTTTCAAGCAAGGATGTTTTATTTCTTTGTCTTATTAAAAACAGAGCTCTAAAACACAATAGTACTCTTACTTTAGTCTCATATAATCTGAGGTCTAGAAAATTTTCTCAGCAAAGTTGGTGGGGCCAGAAGAATCTAAATGGAAGGACATAAAATAGTGTGTCAAATAGAGAAAGTTAAGGCTACAGTGGTATATTTTAGTTAGCTGAGTCTACCTTGGTTAAAAAATGATGTAGTTTTATTTCATACCTTTCTCCATTCATCTATATATCTTTTAACTCATGGTTCTCAAACATCAATGTATATTAAAATTACCCATCTATTCTAAACTGGTAGCAATGAAGTAGGTCCATTTGTAGACAATGTAATGAGCACTGAGGATCAGAGAGCTGTAGCCTGGGTGTTAACATTTAGTTAAAACTCTCCCAGATATGCTATATTGAGAGAATTGAGAACCACAATTATAAGTACTTGTTATGTGTTCAAATAGTGCCGTGGAAGATATAAGAAGATAAATACTTTCTTTTGTATTCTAGTCTTTGCTCTCCAAGAACAAAGTAGTACTCTATTTTGAGTAGACAAAGCATACACACAGAAAAGAACAAAGCAAAACTACAAGGTGGAATATTGCATGAATAAGAGCCAAAGTGAGAGGCAGAAACACAAAATTCTATAGAGGTAACAGCAACAGGGAGATAAATCATAAACCAGTTCTGTGAGAGAAGAGTCAAACTCTGAAGAACACTTTGGTTTGGTAGAGATAACAGGAAGCACACAAGTAAATGGAGTTCTGATGTCAGGAATGAGTATGGTGTATTCTGGGCATTTTATCTGACATGATTATGCAGGATTAACCAGAAGTTTTATTTTGAAAAGAAATCAGCCTAAAGTGATAGAAATTAGGCCCAAGATGGGACCTTCGTGCATTATTTTGAAGCATTTTTATTCTAAGGGAGTAGGTAATTTTTATTTTGAAGAATTATAATCATCATCCTTAAATATTCTCAAATGTTTTATAGACAAACAGATTCTTTAGGCTGTTGAACAACCTCAATTTTGCTGAAAATGGAGTGTAAGATCTGCAGTATAAATTTGGAAAAGGGAGAGGAAGCCGATCTTATGGCCAAATGGAAGTGCTATCTCCAGTGCTCAGACTCCTGTGTGCCGCTGTGTTGCTAGTAAGTGTGTAACCACAGGCTCTGCAAGGTGGGAGAAAACCCCAGACTCACAGTGTTTGCCAACTTTCCTGGTGTGTGACTAATTCCAAAGCCACCAGCGGTCTAAAACCCAGTTTGCACAATTCCTGACAATTTGACATTGATAATTGCCAACCGGTATGTGTGGGTTACAGCAGCCACTCCTATGCTTAACCCTACCTCTGTCACAGTCATGGTTTGCTCCTGGCAAGACTGGCATTAGGTATGGGAAGCTGCCTTTGAAGGTTAATATTCAGCTTAAATGTGTGTGACTTGTTTAAAAATATAGAGGTTAAAAAATCCTAACAACTTCATGTTGAAAAATGCAAAGAGACTTTAGACAGCTGGGTCTTCAAAATAGCCGTTCCAGAAGCTGTTCCTGTGAATATAGGGGACCCCTGGAGAGCTCAGAGGCTGGGTGGAGATCTTCTCACTTTGGTTTGATGCTATGCCGTTTTCTTTCAGAGCTGTTAAGCGTTTAAAGGCCTGAGGAAATACAGGCTCAATAAACCAGATTTCCATTCCAGGGTGCTTTGTAGGTGCCCAGAGGAATCACAGGCTACACTGGTCCTCTGAGCTGGCCTTCTGCTGCTCAGAAGGCTCTTGGGTTGGGCTCTGAGCCCAGGTGCCCTGGTTCTCTGGTGCAGCGGCCGGCTGTGCTGCACCTGCCTGATCTGCGTGTGCAGACTCTGCAAGCCGTTCAAGTCCATCAGATTTGCTCCGATGGTGGCTGTTGCCGCGCAGCCCCATCCTTCACAATGCCAATTATCCTGGCCTTCAGTTCTGGCTGTACAGGAGTGAGCGCATAGGAGCCCATTTCCTGCACCCAGACGCCACCTGGGTCCTGGGGCTTAATGCAGGCTTCCAAGGGCTCAGGCGCCACCACAGTGCCCTTCCCTTCCTACCACATCTCTCCTGCCTTCTCCGCTTCCAGAACGACTGACGTGTGGGTAAGAAGGACATTTAGTCCAAAATAAAGACTAAACTGTTTTTCCCTTTCTGATAATGTTCTGGGTTCTGTCCCTTGGTATTATGCTCCATAATGTGCCGCGTGCTGCCATTTTGTCATCGCTTTGGGTCATCCTTGCTCACAATTGGTTATTTACTCAGGGGCTTTTGAAATTATTGAGTTGACACATCTGTCAGACGGCAAAAGCAGAAATGCTAAAAGGTCACTTGGAGAGAAACCAGCTGCTCCAGACAAACCTTTCTGCCTCCAAATAGCACAATCATTACAGGCTGACAGATGGGGCTCTCCTTGCCTTCAGGTATTTAGCCACACTACCTCATTGCCAGGTCAGCCGGGCCTCCTCGTAATTACCCACACAATAGGCATCTCTCTGCTTAAGAATAACAGCTCCATTTTCTCTAAATAGGAAATCAGTTTTCTCACAGATATGAGCTTCCCAAAGCCTGCCACAAACTTTCCTATTAACAGATTAGTTTTGACAGTGGTAAGTACATTTCTATTACTTCGGCAGCCTTCATTACACCCTGCACCATGAGGCTCTGTCTGAGTTAATGTGTGGAGGTCTGTGGACAGTCCCTGAGTAGATTGCCTCTGGGGTGGAGGCTGAGATTCCCTTTTCTGCCACCTCCTCTTCCTCTTCCTCCCCTCCCTCTGTTGGGAGGATCAGATCAATGGTAGTGCCTATTTAAGTTGCTCTGTGAAAGGGTGTCATTTAGGTGACTTCAGATAGCTCATGGTGTGTGTGTGTGTGTGTATAGGTGCAGGTGCACATGACAGTGGGAAATAAAAACTTAAAACTATGTTGAACTACAACTGTAGAGAAGTAAAGGAAATCCTTCCAGAAACAGGTTCTCCCAAACTCTTTTGGGAGACAATTATTATGTCACCAGGTGAAATAACACACTGATCATCGTGAGACTAGGCCTTTCAAATCTGAGTGGTGGTGCAGGTGGCTTTTGAAAATCTGAGCATAAAGATGGCTCTTGGCTCCAAAGCAGCAGTAGTACCAGTAGTGAGGTAAGTAAGTGGTAAGGTAAATAAGGATATTAGAGATGCTTCAATGAGTCTGTTTAAAAGTCATAGTGTTGAGGACACATGTAAGGCCAGTGGTGGAAGGACATCACTCAGGAAGTGGGTAAGACCATGCTGATCTTATTTGCTGGCTGTAGAAAGTTTATACATACACATGAATGGAGCCTTGAGACATCTTTGGAAAATGCTATGAAAGAACTTCAAACAGGAAAAGTTTCACCAATCACAAATGATGATAACTGGGTTTGATTTTCTAAAATTGACAGTACATTGTCAATTGGATCGATCCCCCTTGGTCTGGCTTGTCTTTTAGTCTTCAGTTCCCATCCCTGCATTCTTTTCATTGTCTTCTGTACTGAGAGAGAACTTAGACAATCTGCTAACACGACCCGTTAGTTCTAAGATAGTCTTCAATGTCCTGGTGACTAACCCAGTAAATACTACATGACTTTATCCATTATTGCATATGAGTGTATCTGGGCAAATGGTTTGGTCACCTCATCATGTATTCATCACCTAGGCAACCGGCCACTTATCAGGCTATAGTTCACTTATCACAACATACTTTAAGACAGAAATGTTGCTGTCATCACCAGTCCTAAACTATTATGTCATGGACAGTGTTGAATCTCATTTGGCACTCTACCTTGAAAGACTTCCCCTTAAACCAGATCTCAGAATTCTGTAGAATTTCTCTTGGTTTCCCTCCTCCAAGCATAACTAAATCTCAGTCTTGGTATTCATTGCACAAGTAAGTGTAACCACGTAAGCTTTTTGCAATCAAAAGGCTTTTCTGATGGTGTTTTTGAGGGAGTGAGGGTCAATAAGATGGACTGATTCCTGACCCTGAAACAAATCAGTACAGGAAGGTAAAACCTTCCAGGAGGCCCCTGATCTTGGAAGAACTTATTTAAGAACATTGGTGATGAGGGGGCAACCTGGAGCAATTTAGGAGCAAGTGAATATTTCATATGGAATTCTGGGAGGAAACCTGGCTGAAAAATAGACTTCTTATGGTCCTTGCAACAGGATTCAGAGTCACTGTAATTTAAATATATATATATATATACTTTTTATTTATTTATTTTTTTGTTGATCGTGGGGCCTGAACTCTGAGCCTGGGCGCTGCCCCTCAGCTCTTCAGCTCAAGGCGAGTGCTCTACCACTTGAGCCACAGCGCCACTTTCAGCCTTTTCTGCTTATGTGGGCCTCATGCATGCAAGGCAAACACTCTACCACTGAGCCACCTTCCCAGCTCCATAATTTTAATATTAAAGAACAAATTATCTTACTTTGAGATCATGAGGTGTTGAAACCTGGGACATGCCAAGTTCTTAGGCAGAAAGGATATATTCTGGAGCTTTGAAGGAGAAGGAGACTCATGAGATGGTGGCTATTATCATGATCATTTATTACTATTATAGGCTAATAAGAGAAAAAGATTGGACAGGGAAAGATTTTATTCAACAATGGGAACATTTGAGGTGAGCCTTGGTGAATGGTGGTGGTGGTGGTGGTGGTGGTGGTGGTGGTGGTGTGTGTGTGTGTGTGTGTGTGTGTGTGTGTGTATGTGGTAAGTGGTGAGGACATTTGGAATAGAATAAGTTGAGGCAGGAAATGGTGCAGAGAATGAGCATATGATTCAGAGGCCTGGATTTAAGGCCTGATTCTACCACTTAATATGGTAGAGGCACTCACAAGCAAGTTCTTAATGTTTCCAAGTCTCATCCATAAAAAGGGGACATGATAATACTTTATTAAGGTTATTACAAGGATAAAATGATATAATTTATGTAAAGTGATTAGAAAATTATGTGGAGGTAGTAAAGGCTCATTAGATGGTGGCTACTATTATCATTTATTACTATTATAGGCTAATACAGTTTCAAAAGAAGAGAAATGGAAAGAAAGATCAAGGCATGTTCTGGAAAGACTAAATCCTCTACATAAAGGTATATATAAAGGTATAGTAGGAAATAATTCTGGAAAAATTGAGGCCAATTTTAAAGAATCTTGAATTTATTAAAAAATATTCTGTTTGTAGTAAGGAGCTCATGCAATGTTTTAAGCATGGAAACGACATGATTAGAACTGAGCTGGATAAGATAGAAGAAAAGACTAGAATTAGACCAATGAACTAATAGGTTATAGAAAAAGCCAATAGAGAGTAAATTGGGGAGATAATTATAATATTAAAAAATAATAAATATAAGAAAACATGGAAGTATTTTTAGGTTATAAATTCCCTTTGCCCATTCAACTTAGGAAATATAAGACACATCAAATGGGTTTTAATCAAAACTTCAAAACTAGTTCATCATGCTGGTGTTATAGTTTATATTCTAGTTCTCCCTGTTATGTGACATCTGATCCTGAGAATGCAAAGCATGTAGAATGTACTCAGAGAAAAGCTATTACCCAGTTATCTCTGAACTCTGTCTAGTTTATAATGCATTTACATCACTTAGGAAGTGACCATAGGATCAGGGCACCTTGAGTACTAGTGTGGTCCTTAGTTTGATGGCAATTCTATAAATTCTAAGCTAGTAATCTTTTTATCATATGCTTGGCCAGATTTGATGTCCGTCCTATCATTCTGAGTTCATATCCATTAAGAAATCCACTGAATATAGTGTTTTTTGAATCAATTCTTGCCATGCCTTATCTGAATGCCATGCATTCAGAATTATTTAATTAGTAGGCTTTAATTTGCACTAAACAGAAAAGTCAGGATTCAGAGAAAGCATCAAGCGACACAAATGTTAACCTAATTGGTCAGATCTGTGTTAATTATCAGGTAACTTGGCAAAATAATACAGACACTCACAGACAAGGACAAAACCCTTATAAAAGTCTCTCTTAACAAGGCCTCACTTCTCTAGAATAGGCTAGCAGTCTTCACAGCCACAGCGTATTATTTGCAGTGGTTCTTATTAGAAATTCTATTTTTAGATGGAAGGTGAGAATTAAGGATCTGGAGATAAAAATCAGAGTAAGTGGAAGATATACAAAGGAAGGAGTCAAGCTACAGGGGCTTGCTTGATATTTAGAAAAGAAAAAGAGAGAAAAAAGTGTTTTATTCTTAAGTTATTATGCTTTTGAGAAAACAATATAGTTTAAATCCAAATCATCTTCAAGGATTACTCAACAAAAGGTAATACTTCCAATCCCACAACTGTGGTCATATTGTAATCTTTTTAGATTAGATACTAGGGGTGGGTTTTCTGGTGGCATTTATATTACAAAGTATTTCTTTAAACCACTTCTCTCAATTAAGCTAGCTAAATCATAGATTACATTTTACCCTTTTTTGAGGCAAGGATCACATGAACAATGGAGGAGGTAGAGAGGGTAGTATATATAGGGTTCAAATGGTTAGATGGAAGTGACCAATCTAAATTTCCTCTCTCCTTGTTAGAGATTCATAGAAATCAGTGTCAAGAGGGTTGAAGGTCAATTGCTAATTGTACTGGATTAAGAAGTGCCTAGGGATGCTAAGCGAACTGAACTCTAAGACGTGGACACCAGAGGTTTTTCTTTGTTGTTGTTGTTCTCAATGTACTATGTGATTTCTTTTTCCTTTATATTTTCCCCTCTATAGTTTATCCTCTGTTCTCACAGGGTTTTGTTTTGGTACTCTGGGTATTGTATATACATTTATCTGAACTAGGGAAGGGAAGAGGAACAACAAAATGGTGAGACAAAGCACAAAGTGGGAACCTATGCAGCAGTGATACGCACAAGACAATATATTGGAAATGATCTGTACAACTTGCTGAGGGGAGGAAAGAGGGAGAAAAATGAGGGAGGGAGTAACAAGTTAGACAAGAAATGTACTTATTACCTTACTTAGTAACTGTAACCCCTCTGTACATCACAAGAGACTTTATCTTTCTTGCTTTTCTTTTTAATGTACTTATAATGTACTATGTGATTTTTTTTGTTTCTTTTGTATGATCTTCCCTCATGGTATAACCCCTGTTGTCACTGTATTAGATTCTGGTATCCTGAATCTAGTATATTCATTTTTCTAATTTGGGGAGGGGAAGGGAAAATAACAAAGTGCTGAAATAAGGTTACAGGATGACCCATTGTAACAACGAGATGTACAAGACACTATGTTGAAAACAAACTTTGCAACTTTTGTGGGGGGGCGGGAGGAGTTGGGGAGGTGGGGAAGAAAGGGATGGTAGGGAAAAAATAAAGGAGGGGATAACAATGGTTAATAGAAAATGAACTCATTACCTAGCTCATGTAACCATAACTCCTCTATTCAGTATCTTTCCAATAAAAAATATATAATAAAAATTTCAACCTTAGTAAAATAAAATAAAATGATTAATGCATACCTCCCCCCAATGGACATGTAATCACTACCTTATTTATATAACTGTAATCCCTCTGTATATCACCTTGACAATAAAATTAAAATAAAAAATAAAAAAGTGCCTAGAACTACTGTAAGGGAATTTCCAGACTGGACTAATGTATGGGGAAGACCTACCTGCCTTATGTATGCACAACACTGTCCCATAGCTGAGTGACTAAATGGAGTAAAAGAGATAAAAGGGTAGTGCATGTTAGTGCAGAACTCACTTTTAAAATATTGCTTAACTTCAAATAATAGTGATTCTAATGACTTTTCAAACATCATGAGAGGTTGTAAGTGATAATAATTACTGAATATGCTATGCATAAAACTACCACAATCAATAAGTTGTTAGTTCAAACACAGATTAGAAGATAAATTTACTTGGAAATTGTGTTATATCATCCCTCTCTGCCTCTGTCTGTGTCTCACTGCCTCTGTGTGTGAGTATGTGTGTGTATATGTATACTCTGTATATGTATATATTTATCCTCTCTCTATATGTAGATCTATATATATTTCTCAACACACACACACATGCCCAAATTGGTTACTCTATAGAAAGTAATGAATTATCTATGTAACATAGTATATATTTTCATCATATAAGTCAGATGAATTGTGACTTATTCACCAACTCCTATGTGTATGTGTATGTGTGTACGTGTGTGTGTGTGTGTGTGTGTGTGTGTGTGTGTGTGTGTGTGTATGTGTGTACTTTTCTTGGCAGTACTAGAGTTTGAACTCAGGGCTTTGTGCTTACAGTCTAGCCTTCTACCACCGGAGCCACATTACAATGCTTTTTTTTTTTTCTATAGTTCTTTTTCAAATAAGGTCTCACATTTTTTGCAGTGTTGGGCTTTGGACTACATTCCTCCTACCTCTGCCTCTTGCCTCACTGGAATTATAGGTGTGTACTACTGTATTCAGTCAGTTCATTTGTT